>NC_041392.1:312158418-312223126 GCF_002162155.2 Triticum dicoccoides | reverse complement strand
CTAGTTGGAATAGGATTCGTGGAGGGGGAAAAGAGAGAGGGGGGGCGGCCCCCTCTCCTTGTCCTATTCGGACCAAGGGAGGGGAGGGGCGCGCGGCCCATCTTGGGCTGCCCCTTCTCTTTTCCACTAAGGCCCACTAAGGCCCATATAGCTCCCGGGGGGTTCCGGTAACCTCCCCGTACTCCGGTAAAATCCCGATTTCACCCGGGACACTTCCGATATCCAAACATAGGCTTTCAATATATCAATCTTTATGTCTCGACCATTTCGAGACTCCTCGTCATGTCCGTGATCACATCCGGGACTCCCAACAACCTTCGGTACATCAAAACGTATAAACTCATAATATAACTGTCATCAAAATCTTAAGCGTGCGGACCCTACGGGTTCGAGAACAATGTAGACATGACCGAGACACGTCTCCGGTCAATAACCAATAGCGGGACCTGGATGCCCATATTGGCTCCTACATATTCTACGAAGATCTTTATCGGTCAGACCGCATAACAACATACGTTGTTCCCTTTGTCATCGGTATGTTACTTGCCCGAGATTCGATCGTCGGTATCCAGTACCTAGTTCAATCTCGTTACCGACAAGTCTCTTTACTCGTTTCGTAATACATCATCTCACAACTAACTCATTAGTTGCAATGCTTGCAAGGCTTATGTGATGTGCATTACCGAGAGGGCCCAGAGATACCTCTCCGATAATCGGAGTGACAAATCCTAATCTCAAAATACGCCAACCCAACATGTACCTTTGGAGACACCTGTAGAGCACCTTTATAATCACTCAGTTACATTGTGACGTTTGGTAGCACACAAAGTGTTCCTCCGGCAAACGGGAGTTGCATAATCTCATAGTCATAGGGACATGTATAAGTCACGAAGAAAGCAATAGCAACATACTAAATGATCGGGTGCTAAGCTAATGGAATGGGTCATGTCAATCAGATCATTCACCTAATGATGTGATCCCCTTAATCAAATAACAACTCTTTTGTTTATGGTTAGGAAACATAACCATCTTCGATTAACGAGCTAGTCAAGTAGAGGCATACTAGTGACACTCTGTTTGTCTATGTATTTACACATGTATTATGTTTCCGGTTAATACAATTCTAGCATGAATAATAAACATTTATCATGATATAAGGAAATAAATAATAACTTTATTATTGCCTCTAGGGCATATTTCCTTCAGTCTCCCACTTGCACTAGAGTCAATAATCTAGTTCACATTGCCATGTGATTCAACACTAAGAGTTCACATCACCATGTGATTAACACCCATAGTTCACATCGTCATGTGACCTATACCCAAAGGGTTTACTAGAGTCAATAATCTAGTTCACATCATTTATGTGATTAACACCCAAAGAATACTAAGGTGTGATCATGTTTTGCTTGTGAGATAATTTTAGTCAGCGGGTCTGTCACATACAGATCCGTAAGTATTTTTCGAATTCTATGTCTACAATGCTCTGCACGGAGATACTCTAGCTAATTGCTCCCACTTTCAATATGTATCTAGATCGAGACTTAGAGTCATCCAGATCTATGTCAAAACTTGCATCGACGTAACCTTTTACGACGAACCTTTTGTCACCTCCATAATCGAGAAATATTTCCTTATTCCACTAAGGATAATTTTGACCAATGTTCAGTGATCTACTCTTAGATCACTATTGTACTCCCTTGCTTAACACAGTGTAGGGTATACAATAGATCTGGTACACATCATGGCATACTTTATAGAACCTATGGCTGAGGCATAGGGAATGACTTTCATCCTCTTTCTATCTTCTGCCGTGGTCGGGCTTTTGAGTCTTACTCAATTCCATACCTTGTAACACAGCCAAGAACTCTTTCTTTGACTATTCCATTTTGAACTACTTCAAAATATTGTCAAGGTATGTACTCATTGAAAGAACTTATCAAGCGTCTTGATCTATCTCTATAGATTTTGATGCTTAATATGTAAGCAGCTTCACCTAGGTCTTTCTTTGAAAAACTTCTTTAAAAACAATCCTTTATGCTTTGCAGAATAATTCTACATTATTTCCGATCAACAATATGTCATTCACATATACTTATCAGAAATGCTGTAGTGCTCCCACTCACTTTCTTGTAAATACAGGCTTCACCGCAAGTCTGTATAAAACTATATGCTTTGATCATACTATCAAAGCGTTTATTCCAACTCCGAGAGGCTTGCACCAGTCCATGAATGGATCGCTGGAGCTTGCACACTTTCTTAGCTCCTTTTGGATCGACAAAACCTTCCGACTGCATCATATACAACTCTTCTTCTAGAAATCCATTCAGGAATGCAGTTTTGACATCCATTTGCTGGATTTCATAAAATGCGGCAATTGCTAACATGATTCGGACAGACTTAAGCATCGCTACGGGTGAGAAGGTCTCATCGTAGTCAATCCCTTGAACTTGCCGAAAACCTTTTGCGACAAGTCAAGCTTTGTAGATCGTAACACTACTATCAGCGTCCGTCTTCCTCTTGAAGATCCATTTATTTTCTATGGCTTGCCGATCATCGGGCAAATCCATCAAAGTCCATACTTTGTTCTCATACATGGACCATATCTCAGATTTCATGGCTTCAAGCCATTTCGCGGAATCTGGGCCCACCATCGCTTCTTCATAGTTCGTAGGTTCATCATGATCTAGTAGCATGACTTCCAGAACAGGATTACCGTACCATTCTGGCGCGGATCTCACTCTGGTTGATCTACGAGGTTCACTAGTATCTTGTTCTGAAGTTTCATGATCATTATCATTAGCTTCCTCACTAATTGGTGTAGGTGTCGCAGAAACAGGTTTCTGTGATGTACTACTTTCCAATAAGGGAGTAGGTACAGTTACCTCGTCAAGTTCTACTTTCCTGCCACTCACTTCTTTTGGGAGAAACTCCTTCTCTAGAAAGGAGCCATACTCAGCAACGAATATCTTGCCTTTGGATCTGTGATAGAAGGTGTACCCAACATTTTCTTTTGGGTATCCTATGAAGATGCACTTCTCCGATTTGGGTTTGAGCTTATCAGGTTGAAACATTTTCACATAAGCATTGCAACCTCAAACTTTAAGAAATGACAGCTTAGGTTTCTTGCCAAACCATAGTTCATACGGTGTCGTTTCAACAGATTTAGATGGTGCCCTATTTAACGTGAATGCAGTTGTCTCTAATGCATAATCCCAAAATGATAGTGGTAGATTGGTAAGAGACATCATAGTTCGCACCATATCTAATAAAGTACGGTTATGACGTTCGGACACACCATTATGCTGTCGTGTTCCAGGTGGCGTGAGTAGTGAAACTATTTCACATTGTTTTTAACTGAAGGCCAAACTTGTAACTCAAATATTTGTCTCCGCGATCAGATCGTAGAAACTTTATTTTCTTGTCATGATGATTTTCCACTTCACTCTGAAATTCTTTGAACTTTTCAAATGTTTCAGACTTATGTTCCATCAAGTAGATATACCCATATCTGCTCAAATCATCTGTGAAGTCCAGAAAATAACGATACTTGCCGTGAGCCTTAACACTCATCGGACCGCATACATCAGTATGTATTATTTCCAATAAGTTAGTTGCTCGCTCCGGAGAACGGAGTCTTAGTCATCTGGCCCATGAGGCATGGTACGCAAGCATCAAGTGATTCATAATCAAGTGATTCCAAAATCCCATCAGCATGGAGTTTCTTCATGCGCTTTACACCAATATGACCTAAACGGCAGTGCTACAAATAAGTTGCACTATCATTATTAACTTTGCATCTTTTTGGCTTCAATATTATGAATATGTGTATCACTACAATCGAGATCCAACAAACCATTTTCGTTGGTGTGTATGACCATAGAAGGTTTTATTCATGTAAGCAGAACAACAATTGTTCTCTAACTTAAATGAATAACCGTATTGCAATAAACATGATCAAATCATATTCATGCTCAACGCAAACACCAAATAACACTTATTTAGGTTCAACACTAATCTCGAAAGTACAGGGAGTCTGCGATGATGATCATATCAATCTTGGAACCACTTCCAACACACATCGTCACTTTACCCTTAACTAGTCTCTGTTTATTCTGCAACTCCCATTTCGAGTTACTAATCTTAGCAACTGAACTAGTATCAAATACTGAGGGGTTGCTATAAACACTAGTAAAGTACACATCAATAACATGTATATCGAATATACTTATGTTCACTTTTCCATCCTTCTTATCCGCCAATCACTTGGGGTAGTTCCGCTTCCAGTGACCAGTCCCTTTGCAGTAGAAGCACTTAGTCTCAGGCTTAGGACCAGACTTGGGTTTCTTCACTTGAGCAGCAACTTGCTTGTTCTTCTTCTTAAAGTTCCCCTTCTTCCCTCTGCCCTTTTCTTGAAACTAGTGGTCTTGTCTACCATCAACACTTGATGTTTTTCTCGATTTCTACCTTCGTTAATTTCCGCATTACGAAGAGCTTGGGAATCGTTTCCGTTATCCCTTGCATATCATAGTTCATCACGAAGTTCTACTAACTTGGTGATGGTGACTAGAGAATTCTGTGAATCACTATCTTATCTGGAAGATTAACTCCCACTTGATTCAAGCGATTGTAGTACTCAGACAAACTGAGCACATGCTCACTAGTTGAGCGATTCTCCTCCATCTTTTAGCTATAGAACTTGTTGGAGACTTCATATCTCTCAACTCGGGTATTTGCTTGAAATATTAACTTGAACTCCTGGGACATCTCATATGCTCCATGACGTTCAAAACGTCTTTGAAGTCCCGATTCTAAGCCATTAAGCATGGTGCACTAAACTATCAAGTAGTCATCATATTGAGCTAGCCAAACGTTCATAACGTCTGCATCTGCTCCTGCAATAGGTCCATCACCTAGCGGTGCATCAAGGACATAATTATTCTGTGCAGCAATGAGGATAAACCTCAGATCACGGATCCAATCCGCATCATTGCTACTAACATCTTTCAACACAATTTTCTCTAGGAACATATCCTAATAAACACATGGAAGCAACAACGCGAGCTATTGATCTACAACATAATTTGCAAAATACTACCAGGACTAAGTTTCATGATAAATTTAAGTTCAATTAATCATATTACTTAAGAACTCCCACTTAGATAGACATCCCTCTAATCCTCTAAGTGATTACGTGATCCAAATCAACTAAACCATGTCCGATCATCACGTGAGATGAAGTAGTTTCATTGTGAACATCGTTATGTTGATCATATCTGCTATATGATTCACGCTCGACCTTTCGGTCTCCGTGTTCTGAGGCCATATCTGTATATGCTTGGCTCGTCAAGTATAACCTGAGTATTCTGCGTGTGCAACTGTTTTGCACCCATTGTATTTGAATGTAGAGCCTATCACACCCGATCATCACGTGGTGTCTCAGCACGAAGAACTTTCGCAATGGTGCATACTCAGGGAGAACACTTCTTTATAATTAGTGAGAGATCATCTTATAATGCTACCGTCAATCAAAGCAAGATAAGATGCATAAAAGATAAACATCACATGCAATCAATATAAGTGATATGATATGGCCATCATCATCCTGTGCCTGTGATCTCCATCTCCGAAGCACCGTCATGATCACCATCGTCACCGGCGCGACACCTTGATCTCCATCACAGCATCGTTGTCGTCTCGCCAATTTTATGCTTCCACGACTATCGCTACCGCTTAGTGATAAAGTAAAGCATTACAGCGCGATTGCATTGCATACAATAAAGCGACAACTATATGGCTCCTGCCAGTTGCCGATAACTCGGTTACAAAACATGATCATCTCATACAATAAAATTTAGCATCATGTCTTGACCATATCACATCACAACATGCCCTGCAAAAACAAGTTAGACATCCTCTGCCTTGTTTGTTGCAAGTTTTACGTGGCTGCTACGGGCTTAAGCAAGAACCAATATTACCTACGCATCAAAACCACAACGATAGTTTGTCAAGTTGATGCCGTTTTAACCTTCGCAAGGACCGGGTGTAGCCGCACTCGGTTCAACTAAAGTTGGATAAACAGTCACCCGCAAGCCACCTATGTGCAAAGCACGTCGGGAGAACCGGTCTCGCGTAAGCGTACGCGTAATGTCGGTCCGGGCCGCTTCATCCAACAATACCGCCGAACCAAAGTATGACATGCTAGTAGGCAGTATGACTTATATCGCCCACAACTCACTTGTGTTCTACTCGTGCACATAACATCAAACCATAAAACCTAGGCTCTGATACCACTGTTGGGGAACATAGTAATTTCAAAATTTTCCTACGCGCACGGAAGATCATGGTGATGCATAGCAACAAGGGGAGAGTGTGATCTACGTACCCTTGTAGATCGACAACGGAAGCGTTTGGTTGATGTAGTCGTACGTCTTCACGGCCCGACCGATCAAGCACCGAAACTACAGCACCTCCGAGTTTTAGCACACGTTCAGCTCGATGACGATCCCCGGACTCCGATCCAGCAAAGTGTCGGGGAAGAGTTCCGTCAGCATGACGGCGTGGTGACGATCTTGATGTACTACTGTCGCAGGGCTTCGCCTAAGCACCGCTACAATATTATCGAGGACTATGGTGGCAGGGGGTGCCGCACACGGCTAAGAATAAGATCACGTGGATCAACTTGTTTTGTCTCTGGGGTTCCCCTGCCTCCGTATATAAAGGATCAAGGGGGGGGTGGCCGACCTAGGAGAGGCGCGCCAGGAGGAGTCCTACTCCCTCTGGGAGTAGGATTCCCCCCCCCCCAATCCTAGTTGGAGTAGGATTCGTGGAGGGGGAAAAGAGAGAGGGGGCCGGCCCCTCTCCTTGTCCTATTCGGACCAAGGGAGGGGAGGGGTGCGCGGCCCATCTTGGGCTGCCCCTTCTCTTTTCCACTAAGGCCCACTAAGACCCATATAGCTCCCGGGGGGTTCCGGTAACCTCCCGGTACTCTGGTAAAATCCCGATTTCACCTGGAACACTTCCGATATCCAAACATAGGCTTCCAATATATCAATCTTTATGTCTCGACCATTTCGAGACTCCTCCTCATGTCTGTGATCACATCCGGGACTCCGAACAACCTTCGGTACATCAAAACATATAAACTCATAATATAACTGTCATCGAAACCTTAAGCGTGCGGACCCTACGGGTTCGAGAACAATGTAGACATGACCGAGACACATCTCCGGTCAATAACCAATAGCGGGACCTGGATGCCCATATTAGCTCCTACATATTCTACGAAGATCTTTATCGGTCAGACCGCATAACAACATACGTTGTTCCCTTTGTCATCGGTATGTTACTTGCCCGAGATTCGATCATCGGTATCCAATACCTAGTTCAATCTCGTTACCGACAAGTCTCTTTACTCGTTCCGTAATACATCATCTCACAACTAACTCATTAGTTGCAATGCTTGCAAGGCTTATGTGATGTGCATTACCGAGAGGGCCCTGAGATACCTCTCCGACAATCGGAGTGACAAATCCTAATCTCGAAATACGCCAACCCAACATGTACCTTTCGAGACACCTGTAGAGCACCTTTATAATCACTCAGTTACGTTGTGACGTTTGGTAGCACACAAAGTGTTCCTCCGGCAAATGGGAGTTGCATAATCTCATAGTCATAGGGACATGTATAAGTCACGAAGAAAGCAATAGCAACATACTAAACGATCTGGTGCTAAGCTAATGGAATGGGTCATGTCAATCAGATCATTCACCTAATGATGTGATCCCCTTAATCAAATAACAACTCTTTTGTTTATGGTTAGGAAACATAACCATCTTCGATTAACGAGCTAGTCAAGTAGAGGCATACTAGTGACGCTCTGTTTGTCTATGTATACACACATGTATTATGTTTCCGGTTAATACAATTCTAGGATGAATAATAAACATTTATCATGATATAAGGAAATAAATAATAACTTTATTATTGCCTCTAGGGCATATTTCCTTCACCTACTCATTCATGCTTGTTTGTCATGCCTGCTATTGCTTAGAGTTGTGTCAGTTCTGATTCATCGAGGATGAATTGGAAAGTTGTGAACATGTCCTAACGGGTGTGAGCTAAGTGTGTGAACACGATTTGGTAAAGGTAGCGGTGAGAGGCCATGTAGGAGTACATGGTGGGTTGTATCATTGAAACCGTCCTCAAGAACTGAGTTCTGTATTTGTGATCCATGAACAGCTACTACCATGCATTGGGCCCTAAACGAATGGACCCTCTCTACTTATTAACTGCCCTTGCCCTTTGTCCAGGAGTTGCAACTAGTTTCTGGTGTTTGTAGGATATGTGTTGGAGGCTGTGCGTAGCGCTGAACCTAGGGGTGGTCTATGATGCGGTATAAACACCATGGCATGATGTACCGGGCGCCTGTTTGGTATCTCGGGAACCATGCACACATCATTTGGGGCTGTGAGCGAAACCCCGGCCGGGTCTCCTCGCGGATGGAACCCGAATAGGCGATAAACCTGGACTAGAGACTTGCGTGGTTAGTCAGGTCATGGCCGACTCCCTCGCCAGGCTTCCGCTTGAAGGTTGCCAAGATACACGACGTGTACATGGTGGTAAGTGGCGAGAGCGTGTGTGAAGAAGTACACCCCTATAGGGTTATAAGTGATCTATTCGAATAGCCGTGTCCACGGTAAAGGACTTCTGGGTTGCCTATACAGTTCATAGACAAGTGAAAGTGGATACTCTAAAATGCGCAAGATAAGCGTGAGTGCTATGGATGGCATTCTCGTAGGGTGACGGGAGCGGATCCATAGTGGTATCTTGATATGGTGAATATGTGGGCTCATGTGCGCCACCTCAAAGAGTTACTTGCAGTCCTAGTTCAGGATAGCCACCGAGTCAAAGATGGCTTGCTGCAGTTAAACTCCACCACCCCCTTTGTTGATACTGATGCATATGTAGCTAGTTATGATGTAAGTTTTGCTGGGTACATTTGTACTCATGTTTGCTTAATTTATGTTTTTGCAGAGAGTCTTCAGTCTTGCTAGTAGTTCCGTGTGGACTTCGACGTTTAGCTTGTTTCCTCATCTATGATCTTGTGCCCTCAGTAAGGTCTTGTAGATAGTCAGGCTTCTCAGTCTTTTCTTTTGTATTTATCTGTACTCAGACAAGTTAAGCTTCCGCATGTGCTTGCTGCTTGTATGCTCTGTATGTGGGGTCATCAGACCCATGTTTGTAATATCTGGCTCTCCGGAGCCTAATGAATAAATACTTTGAGTCATAGAGTTATGTTGTATTGCCATGTTGTCTTTGCACATATCAAGCATATTGTGTGTATGTTATTGAAATTCTTGGTATGTGTGGGATTCGACAACCTAGTTGTCTATCCTAGGTAGCCTCTCTTATGGGGAAAAGTAGTCTGGTGCTTCCACCGAGCCATGGTAGTCTGCTACAGCCCAGTTTACCGGAGTCCTCCTAGCCTAGTTACTACTGCTCTGGAACACTTAGACTGGCCGGCATGTGATCCACTTTGTTCCCGTGTCTGTCCCTTCGGGAAAATGTCACACAGTGACTTATGGAGTCCTGCTAGCCTACTACAGCCCGGGTTCCCAGAGTCCTCTTAGCCCAGTTGCTACAGCTCGGATTCACATGCTGATGACCGACACATTCGATAATGGTTCATGTATGCATATCCCTATAAGTTAGCGCCACTTTGGGTTCATGACTAGTCATGTCAGCCCGGGTTCTCTGTCATATGGATGCTAGCGACACTATCATATACGTGAGCCAAAAGGCGCAAATGGTCTCGAGCCAGGTAAGGTGGCACACGTGGTAATACCGTGTGTGAGGCCGCAAAGTGATATGATGTGTTACATGCTACGTCGGTGTGACTTAGGATCAGGGTCCTGACAGCTTTGGTATCAGAGCCTGACTGCCTATAGGATTACCAAGCCAAACTGGTCGAAGTTGAGTCTAGAAATGCTTTAGTTATATATAGGGGAATTGATTGTGGAAGGGAATGTAAGGCTCTTTTTACTCCGTTACCTTATGCCCTTCTGATCTGAGTCAACCTCTTCTTTTCTACGGGGATTAAGAACTAGGCTTCTCTTCTATCTATCAGGATCACGTGTTACTAATCCATAGACTTATAGGATTGATGGATTCAAGTCTCAGTTCAGTTTCTTATACCTCCGTATGCTCATAGCTAGCCTTAGAACCTTGATATTGCGATGTTGAGTGGTCATGCCACTATTTTGCAGGATGTGTCAACTCTTTTTGAGCATTGACAGCCGTTATGTTGTCCAAGTCATCCCAAGTTCCTAAATAGTCTGATGCATTTGCAAATCCTTTCCTCCCGTTCATGATGCTCCTTTGGGTCAGATTAACCACACTAATCAGTGAGTTGGGGTACTCCGTTGCCTCGGTATGTAGGTTGGAGCTATTATTATGAACCTAGGCATCCTAGAGAACCACCTCGTAATCTAGCAATGCTTTATATTCCTAGTCTGATGATTCTAGCCATCATTCTCGAAAGCATTCCGTGATGCCATTTGGTTATTAGGTATCCCATTCCTGGGTTTTGAACCCGAGATTCACCCCACTCACCTCCTGTTGATAGTGTTTGCTAGTTCCTTTAGGATATTAGTAACATTTGAGATTGTCCCCGAGGTCCGTGGTATTTCCTTCTTCCAAATACAATGAACCGCTTATGGAAGAAGTTCTTTGAACCAAAAGATCACAACCAGAGTGCTCTTAATGAGTTCTCCATTCTACATTGTGGATCTGCCAGTTCTACCGTTCTGCATGGGTTATCCGGAAGAAATGTTGTGCTTTGCTCAACATACTAATCTATGCATCCACAGCTCGGAAAGATACATGTTCCTTGAGTTGTTACTCTTCACTTGTATTCCAACCATTGTCTATCTATTGATAGTCTAGAGTATGTGTGTGATCGTGTTCATCGATGCCTATTATTCTTGTGGTCCGTCAAGCCATTCTATTCCTAAATGACTAGGAGAAACAAACTCGAGCACCTCATCCATTTCTTCTGGTCAAAGTAGTTGTATTCCACAGACCAAAATGCCAATCCAGATTTTGTTCTGTTCTACCTCGGAGTATTACCTCCTTTATGTCAGGATTGCCATGAGAATTGCAGCATCTCTCATGAATTCTTGACGCGGTGATACTTCTTGCCATCATTTTTCATTCCACGGTCCCGTGTTATCGCAACCGTAATGCCGACAAGTGGACTATGATGTGTGAAATCAATACTCCTAGCAACCTCGTTGCTTGGTAGTTAATGGGCAATACTCTCACTCTTAGCGCGCTGGTTATTGGATCATCATTCTAAGATTGATCCTGCTACCTAGTCCTTATTTCTGGTGCACTCTTCGGTCAATGAGTTAGGATTGTGTCAATCCCTCACTCTCTTGATCACATCATCTTGCCCTAAAAAGCAAGATTGTTCTCGAGCTTAGTAACATACCGGTGTTTCGTGATTTTCCGAATATCTTCTCGGAAGTGTTACCAGGTTCTCACCAGACCGCTATGTTGAGTTCAAGATCAAGTTGGTTTCTTGTAAACCACCCCTTCTCCAAGAATCCATGTTGGATACCCCTGAGCTAGTTGGTTAAGCTAAACAACAACTTGGAGACTTGGAAGATAAAATCTTGTCCGACTTGTTCATCCCAAAGGGATATCTTTGTTTTGTGTGTGTGTGTGTGTGTTCAAGAAAGATGATATCTTCATTGATCGATCCTTGTGATCAATTGTTGGATCTACTATCTTGTCAATACTGTGATTTGAGTATGGGGTATCGCGAAATCAAACTGAGAACAAATGATGTTCGTAATATTGTCTTACTCGTGGTTGTTTCCTCGAGCATACACCATTATATCTTTTGGGCCTGACAAATACAATCGTCTTGTTCACATAGTTTTGGAATTCCACCTATATGGAAGCCTGGATGGATTGTTGTTAAGCCCATTGACAACATTTTCATCTTGTCCATGATTCATGTTGAACATCTAATTAAGTTAGTGTTGGAAACTTTTGTAAGAATTTTCTTCATGTCCCATTCATTAGATGCAAGTTGCCGTCGTGAATTCGAGAAAGTTTTTTTTGCTTCCTCTAGAATCATCCCAAGTCAGTCATGCATATGTGCTAAGTATACTGTGGTTTGGAGACTTACAACCTTCATTCTATGTGTATCCCTAGCACACCAAGCCACTAATTGATTTTTTCAAGGAGAAGAAGTTCCTTCATAAGAGCTAATCATATGACTTATGGAAGGACTTCGTTATCCCGATGATGGTTCCCAACCAGAACTCGGTAGTGCTTTATTATAAGACTACCATGTGTTTATGCTTGTCTAGGACAGTGTGTTCACAGGTGTGTTGCAGAACCAGCTCATGTTTTGGAGCTTCCTATCGTAGTTCATCTCCCAAGAATCTTGCAATGTCATGTCGTCGATTTGTGTTGTAAACTTTCATTTTTCTCTCTAGACTGGATGAGTCTAGATTATCCTGACACCAACCAGATCTGAATCTCAAGCAGGTGTGATGGTTGGAACATTTCCCAAGAACTATAATATTGGTCTCTCTATAACCCGGTAAAGTGGATGTCGTGGCCAACACACACAGCCGAAAGACCTGTTATTGTAGTATCTTGATTGAGGAACTTGGCCACCATCCCAAGGATTCCCTAAGATTTACTTCCATAGTTATTACTTACGGATTCTTGCTCTCCCGAAGTACGACCTTCTACCTGCTGTTCTAGATACCAAACCATATCAATAAATTGGTTATGCTAGAACATCAAGGAGAACATTAGAAGCAGAGTGCTAAATGTCTCTCGGTCGATCATCAGATTTTGTTTCCTTGGCCTCGCTAAGGAGAAATCTAAGAAGGTGTTATCTCCCTTTGCATCTGCATCATCCATCACTATTCAACATGGTAGTATGTTGTGTTGCCAGGATCCTTGACACGGGTATTGGTAAAACCTTGATGAATATGGAAATGCTCAAGTTCTTGAGAGCACACGCATGCACTAGGATTTATCGTGGGCATTAATTGGGATCTGATGTTAGTTTCTTAGATTATGCCATAACATTTCTAACAGTGGAATCACTCTCTACTGTTGAGTTTCTCCCAGTTACAAGAATCATTCCCAGCATTAGCATTTTGTTCCTAGTTTGCACCGCCATTGTGCCATTCAACCCTGGACTGCCCTTCTCGGTAATTTCTGGTCAGGATCACCTTCAAAAGTGGTCCTACCATGGGCCCATCCATTTCCAATGATAAGAAAAAGTCATCCTTTGCATTGTCTTCAACAAGGTAGTCCACATCATCCATCCTAGTTTGGGTCTGCCATCCCTTCGTACTCCGCCAAACGATTGTTGTGATTTGCCTTAGGTTGGTATAAAGAGTTTCAATGATCTCTGAATCAAAAGTAATTCTTTTTGCCACTGAAGGGAATATTTCTGCGAGTCATCTTATTTAAGATATCTTGTTATGGTATCATGGCAACTCAACTCCTCGCTACGTTGACAACCATTCACCACCTTCTTAAGCGTGAAATTGTTGTCTACCTAGTGAACCTTCATCATCTGTTACGCTCCATCCCTCTGGATGTATGTGTCATGTCTTAGCTCGAGAGATGTTTTGATGTCTCCCTCCATGAGTTGATCCTGAGTTGTTCGATCTTCGAGGAGATCGATCCTTCTAGAGTTTTCCTTTCTTCTTGTTGTCTTGTTGGTTTCAATTCTCATAGCAAGACATCGAGACAAAGATGGTGATCGAATAAACGTTCTTATGAAGTGCAACTTGGATCGTGAAGGTTGTGTTAGTTTGCATCCCCCTTTCATCTTACCCTATGCTAGAATCTCAGGACGAGATTATTTATTAGTGGGGGTGAGTTGTCACAGCCCTAGAATTTGATTGCAAATAGGTTCACAAGCATCCATACATCATGTCTAAATTTCTTTGAAAGTTGAAATGGGGATGTTCAAACCCTAGCACCAAATGGAATTCAACTAGGCTCAACTTGAAATCATTTCAATGAACCCAAAATGCCCTCTAGAACTTTCCAACATTTTTGAAATGGGTGAAAACCCCTGCCAAAAATGGTGCATATTTTCTAGGTCATTCTGGATATATGAGTTAAATCATATTGTATTTGAATTGGAGCATTTAATGACTAAATATTTTAAATGCTTCAATAATTCTGAAAACAATTGAGGGATATTGGAAATAATTCAAAATGTCCCACAATTTATTTTAGGTATTTTTTGAAATGAATTAGTATTTTTACTAATTCAACACAGAGAAATAAAATAGAAAACAGAAAGATATAAAAAGGAGAGAGAGAGAGGAAACTACCTTGGCCGTCTTACCCGGCAGCCCAACAAAGCAGTCTAGCCCACCAGGGGCATAGCTGTCTTCCTCATCTCGCCAGTAGGTAGAGGGGAAGCAGTGCACGATGCCCGCGCGCGCCGGCAGGCAGCTGCCTGCCTGGCCCTCCCCAGGTTTTGTCCGTGCGCCGCTGAGACGCTTCGACCGCTTCGTCCATTCCCCTCTCCCTCTGGACACGCTTGCCCCCACCTCCTCTGCTCTCTCCCCAAGCAGAGCTCGCTGACGTCGCCACCACAACCGTGGCTACAGGCCAACACTCGCCCAACCAATGAGACCACGAGGTCCGCCACAACGCCGTGGAGCTACACGTCAGAGAAGGAGCCCGCGGGAGCCCTGCAGCATTGTCCCTGACCTCATCTTCAACCTCCGGCCGACCACAACCTCACCGTCGATTCGCGATGTCAGGTGCCTCACTGAGCCTTATGAGACCGCCGTCGACCCCGCGGTGAGATCCTCCACCGTTTCCTCATGACCTCGTGGTCTATATCTCGCCGTAGACATCGTCCGCATGAACTCCGAAGCTCGTCGCCGACATACCTCGTCGCCAACGTGGTCAGAGCCACTGAATCTCGAAGCCGAGCATGCCACTCCGGCCAGTGTTCTGCCAGGAGGCCAGAGAGCCCCTTTGACCAGCTGCTCGAGCTCTGCAGCCCCGTCCCGCTCGATGCTGTAGCTCCGGCCACCGCCCAAGTGGTCGCTGTCGTGAACCCCGGCCTCCCTGCACCCAGCTGCGTACACCCCTAGATGCGGGCGAGCGAGGGCTCCCTCCTGGTGCCCTCAGCACACCCAGCCGCTGCCCGTAGCTCCACCCCAGTGAGCCGCTACCGCACTGGATGGTTGCCGGCGGCCTAACTCCGGTCGTGCTCATGCAGCATCGTAATTATGGCCTAATCATGTTTAGTTTAATTACCTCAACCACTGACAATAGGGACCCACCGACTAAATATCCTCGGGTAAAGTTTAGATTTAATCAAACATGGGGGACCCACACACCAGCATTGACTTTGCTGACGTGTCCGTTGACCGGTCCCACCTATCAGTGACACGAGCTAGCACTGTTACACTGACCAGTGGGACCACTGGTCAGGTTTGACCTAGACCAGCCCTGTTGACTCACTGACGTCATGCTGATGCAGTTAATCTTTTCTGGAATTAGTTTATTTTCGAAATAACCAGAAATTCCGGAAAATGACTTAAACTTCAAAAATCCGTAGAAAATAATCAATAACTCCAATGGAAATAATTTATATATGAAAAATGATCAGGAAAATACAAAGAATCAATTTATGGCATTTGCATGCATGTTAGAGCAACTTATGTCCTCTGTTTAGGACAATTCAATTAAATGGAATTTGAGAAAGCACATATGGAGTTTGAATTTGAACCTAGTGTTCAAACCAACTCCATTTAACTTGTTGCTAGTTGCATTAGGCGAATCAACAACATATTGCCATGTCAACTTCATGCATCCTATTGTTGCATGGCATTGATTATGTTTCTTCTTTGTTTGTTGGTGGTTGTTCCCTCTCGATAGACGTGTTCCAACGATGTGATCAATGACACCGATGAAGACCTATATCATCTTTAGAAGTGCCAGGCAAGCAAAACCCCCTTGTTCATTTCGATACAATCCCGCTCTCTCGCTCCTGCTCTCTTTTATTGCATTAGGACAACAACGATTCAACTGTTACATGCTGCGGTAGTTGAACCCCTTTCCTCTGTATGACCTGTCATTGCCACAGTAAATAGATGAAACCCACTAGCATGAGTAGGAGTTGTTTGAGCCCTGATGTGCCTACTCAATCATGCTTGTTTGTCATGCCTCCTATTGCTTAGAGTTGTGTCAGGTCTGATTCATCGGGGATGAATTGGAAAGTTGTGAACATGTCCTACTGTGTGTGAGCTAAGTGTGTGAACATTATTTGGTAAAGGTAGCGGTGAGAGGCATGTAGGAGTACATGGTGGGTTGTCTCATTGAAATCGTCCTCAGGAACTGAGTTCTGTGTTTGTGATCCATGAACAACTACTACCATGCATTGGGCCCGAAACCAATGGACCCTCTCGACTTATTAACTGCCCTTGCCCTCTGTCCAGGAGTTGCAACTAGTTTTTGGTGTTTGTAGGATATGTGTTGGAGGCCGTGCGTAGCGCTTACCCTAGGGGTGGGCTATGATGTGGTAGATACACCGGGTCACGGTGTACCGGGCGCCCGTTTGGTGTCTCGGGAACCCTGCACACATCGTTTGGGGCTGTGAGCGAAACCCCGGCCGGATCTCCTCGCGGATGGAACCCGAATAGGCGATAAACCTGGACTAGAGACTTTCTCTCGGTTATGCATGCACACACACTACTGGTCGGCATTATCCATCGCACACATGCAATCTTTTTCTTCAGGTCGGTCTCCCATGAAGGCGCACACACACACATCCCCTCTCCATCATATCAGGCATTCTTTATCTCTCACATGCATGCGCAACGATCAATGTTCCTCTATGTGTGTGTGTATATAGCTATGTCTTTCTTAGTTTTCCACATAAACCGATCAATCAATATATCTAGAGAGGTCTCACCCTCTTTCCCACGTCCACATTGATCAATCTATACCTCTCTATATAGGATTATATATATAGCTAATACACCCACAGTAATTATATATCCAACGCCCCCTCTCATCTTCCATGCCTTCCGCTTCATCTCTCAGACGCGCGCACAATGGCAAAGACAGGGGGCAGCAAGGGCCCTGCCTCCCTAACATCACTATATATCGAGGCTAATATGAATGCGATCATTAGACTATTGCTGGTAAAAATGGTTTAAGTTGATGAATTGGCCCTCCTTGTAAAGGATTAGCAATGCTTGGCCCCTAGCTCATGGGACATTTTTCATGGCTCCGCCACTGCGTGCAACAGCGAACGTTCTCGCCGCCTCTCTCTAAATATCGATCTCGCAGTTGTTCACTCCTTCATAGTCTCCCTCCGCTCAGCCCCTCGCACCATCTTCTAGCCCCCACCGGATTTTGCCACATGTACAATCTAGCAGACTCCATGGTTGAACTTAAGCATAATGCACAAATCTCAAAACAACAGTGGTTCTCCTTTGTTCTAGAATATTTCGTATCATAACTGCCCAAACTTTTTTTTCTAGTTGAATTGCCATTATTTGTTTTTACTTTATGCTTTACAACGCACAATTCCATGAATCATAAAATAGATTAAGGGCTTCTTTGATTCAAAGGATTCTCGAAGGAATTTTGGAGGATTCTAATCCTTAGGAATTTTTCCTATCTTGGTTGTTTGACTCGTAGGATTGTAAACCATAGGAATTTTTCCATATGATTCATTTGCACTAGATTTTATAGGAAACATCCCATCCACTCAAACCTCTTTCAAAGAATTCTGCGTTTTCTCTATGCATAATCAAACACTCGTACCATCCTGTAAGATTCAAGACGACATTCCACTCTAATCCCATGTTCTTCCTATTCCCACGTTTTGAAAATCCTACGAATCAAAGAGGCCCTAGGTTTTTTATAAAAACTAATTGATTTTGAATGAGATGAACTATAAGAATTAAACGAAGGTCTACATTAGGCATATATGACTCAGACCATACATGCTACAGTGTGGTATTTATTCATAATTTGGTTGCAAAATCTGACGTGTGCAATGCACGTGTACCTTACTAGTACTTAGAATATGTGCAAAACACAATGGTACGCTACACAGTGTCTCTCTTACAGTTCATGAAGCCATGTGGCATATGTGGAGGCGTTGTCGCGACATCCTTGTGTGGATTGATCACAGTGTCGTGCTGCTGGTTCCAAAAGAATGTACTCGTCCTCCTTGAGCCGCACTGGCGGTACATGCATGAAGCAAAGATGTGCACGCACGCCACACATGCACTCATTCCCTCGTACGCACACGCGGGTACACGGGCGGACGCAATTTTGTACCAAGATCCACCCCATGTGATAATTTGACGCGTGTAAAGTCCTTCACTTCATTGATGGTCAATTATTACAGTGCATGCAAATTGAGTGGACGTGAGGGCGGAAGAAAGACATGCGCGTAGTACTACGCGCATGCGAGTAGTAAAATCATGGGTTGCTAGTAGTACTTCCATTGGTATCCTTCGTATTTTGTGCCAATTTTTGACAGTAACATAATATTTACGCATCTGAGCAGTGTAGTCTACTTGAAATTTACGTTCCACTAAACTCATCGGGAGCCGTTTTGGGCCTCAAAACCAAAAACCATCAATTAATCTTTACCTTGTTCCCATCACATTTGAAAGTACTAGTGCTACAATTAACTTCAAGCCTACTCACACCTACCAGTACGTACCAAACCTGAACATGTTCCCACTATGCAGGTTTTAGTACTAGTGCTAGTACTTAGGTTATAAAAGGGGAACTACCTAACCGAAAATTACTCTACCTTCCTCGTCATAAGTCCTCCTTCTTCGTCTGTCCTTGCCATGGCCAGTGTGCACAGCTCTAGGTCGAGAACTACTCGTAACAAGGGAGCGGCAACCAAGGATGCGGAAAAAAGAGAGGGCTCGCCGCCACGCAGAGACCTCGAAAGATCTCTCATGGGCAGGTGATGGCTCCGAGGAGCGCCCTAGACGCGGAGGCGAACATGCGACGCGGAGTCGTTATCCCTCGACAACATGCCCGATCAGCTCAATAAGCACCTCAATAAGTAGGAGTTCATCCACGGCTTGGTGGAGCAGCTGAAGGAGAGCCTCGACGACATGCCCGCTGAGCTCAATGAGCAGGAGGAGTTGACCGCTGGCTTGGTGATGCTGCTGAAGAAGAGCATTGCCTCAGAAAAGAAGGCGACCTGCGAAATCCTACAACTTCAAGAGGACAAGGCGAAGCTCTGCCACGAGATTGACCTGATGAAGGAGGAGAACGCCGGCTAGAAGAAGCTGCATGAGAATATTAGTTCCTCGATGAAGATGTTGCAGGCCCTCGTCATGGAACAGAAGGAGGAGTTGGCGAAGCTCCGCATCGAGGACCCGGCTGCTGTCAAGGTATGTAATGCGGCTGTGGAACAAATGATGAAGGCTCATGTCGAGAAATCCCGCGTCATGGACACAATGATGAAGATGGCGGAGGAGACGCGCAAGGATATGGAGGACGTGGAGGCGATGAAGAAGCAGTTACGACTCTGCGGCCAGCAACCCTTCATGTACTGAGAGCAGCGCCCCAGACTTGTGTGTGCGCCTTCCTTCTTTTTTGGGGGCGATAATCCTCCTTCTTTTTCTCCTATGTTTCTTATTTTGCTTCGGGTGTTCGGCCGCACGTGTCACCTTCTCTGCGAGGCATGAATAGAAAAATGCTAAAAATGAGATGACTAGCAACTTAGATCATTCTTTATCGCCAATAGAACAATGCCTCTTGCTAGTAATATATAATAAGAGTAGAGAGTAGAGGATATGGCATTGGGCTGCCGTGTTTCATGCTCCTCCGTCGTACTCCAGTGGAAAACTTGAGTATACTGCATGGTTCTTTGCTCCTCCTCAGGTCATCGGCACATTTATATGAGCAGTCAAATCACAAGGCCCCGCCTTCCAGCGGTAATGAGCCATCAAATCACAAAGGTCCTCGCCTCTCGTGACCAAGCTAGACTGCCCCGCTCTCTAGCCTTTTAAAAAGGTATACATTTGTACAGTAGTAGTATCGATGGATTGCGCCATGGAGCAAAACTAACAAGATGTAATTAAAGAAAAAAGGTGGTACATATAGAGAGCGCTCTTCGCCAAATTATGCATATACTATATGACACTATCCACTATGAAGGTACTAGTAACGTAGACTAGTAACTAGTCTATGCTACTCTCCACTATGACCAGCCAAAGTTGAGGCGCAGATACCAATGAGGGCCTGGTTGTGTCTATACTTGGACAACTCACCCGACTGCAAGCACACCAGGCAGACGAAGCTCGTGTCGTGTTGGTGCCATGTGCGGCCCGCACATTCATCAGTCTTGCTATAAGTCGTAGTAGATGCTATATAGGTCCATCGGATCTTACATCAAGATACGTGCACAATTTTCTTTTTAGATTTTCTTTTCTCTCTCTTAAATCTCAGTCGAGTGAGACATTGCCACACCATTAAACATGGCTCGGGCACCATTAATGGAGACCTTGGGAGAGAGGTGGACGGCAGATGGAGGTCAAAGGGCTTGCACGCCTCCCGTAATCAAATAGCTACCCTGCACGACGCCTCCTAGCTAATAAAAAATGGGACACGTGGCAGCACGTAAAAGGTAAATAGAACGCCCACAGTTTCAATAATACTTGTGTTTCCGATTGTAACATGACAACACTTGTTCCAAAATGACTTTGTTGATTGTTAATGTGTGTGCCTTCGCAAATCGGACAACAAAATTACCACAACATGTTGGTGCCATGTCATGACACCAAGCCAAGTTTCATGATTTTCATGCGTGTTTTGGATTTACAGGAATTAAAAAACCAAGTTTCCCAATGTTTCCAGCTGAGCCATGACGCCTAGATGTTTGAATTTCATTCCCATTTTTGGCATGGGACCTAGAAATTTACCCGAGGACACACATGTGATTTTTCAACCAGCTTTAGTGCACTGGAGCATGTGCTTGTATTTAAAATTTGAATTATGCACACAAAGGTGACACGTTCCCTCTCAGAACCACGAGCCTTCTTGAGAGAAACTCTAGTTTGTAAGAAACTTATACCAAAACTTGTTCCTATTCTACAAATTGCTTTACCACGACATGGTAGTACCATGACATGACACCATGCCAAGTTTCATGATTTTTAGGCGTGTTTTGGATTTACAAGAATTTTAAAACCAAGCTTCTCAATGTTCTCGGCCGAACCACGATGCCCAGATGTTTGAATTTCATTCCTATTTGTTGCATGTGACCTAGAATTCACCCGAGGACACACATGTGATTTTTCAATCAACTTTGGTGCACGGGAGCATGTGCTTGTAGTTCAAATTTGAATTATGCACATTAAATGACCAGAAACTCAATTAATGTATAAAAAAGGCCAAATGAACCCAAAATAATTCCAAAATTTAATAGGGCACTAATATAGTTCTATGTTGCCTCTATAAAGAAAATCTGGGGGGAGGTATCATATATTAGAAATGCCATTAGACATTGTTATTTTCACGTCAAACCCGTTGACCATGTTACATGACAAAAAAAGCCGATTCTCACATAGATAAGTTAATGGTCTCCAGCACAACACACCCCTCAAATAAAACTAAGCACCCTGGAATTCTTTGACAAAACTAAGCACCCTGAAATTCTTTGACAACTAAACTGCTGGCTATATGATGTTGGCCATATATATTGTATGTATATAATGTGAAGAAACAAGTGGTAGTACTATACCAACTAAAAGATGAAATGTACGAAATATAACGAGAAGAAACATAACATAGTTCTGCTGGGGGCTCAGCACAACACACCCCTCAAATAAAACTAAGCACATATGAAATTAAACTACGCAACTAATCTGGTACACACTACATTAGAACCACCATGAGCAGCGACACTGCCACCTTACTTGGACTCCTCATCCACGTCCTCGACTTCGTACTTGTCCCTCTTCCTCTTGGCCGATACTTCTTTGCTTGAACCGCACACTTGGCTCTTGCTCTTCATCCAACCCTTGTAGATATTGAAACAAAGGTAGCCTTCCATTGCAGCATAGTGGATGTGGTCTATATCTAGTACATTCCACTCCCATGCATGATGAAACCTGAACTGAGGTTTCTTCAGTGTACCGTACGAAGGATGAACCATGGCTCCTTCCAGGGTCAGCATTGAAGGCTGATCACGGGAGGGCACCAGCCGTTTCTTCTTGAGGTCGAAGGGGTCACCTACAACGAGGCCTATCCGGCCAAGGATTTCCTTGTTGTTCCTAAAGTCTACATTACCGTATTTGACTCGGCCGTCCTTGAAGAAATTCTTAAAATCCTAGCACTCAACGTCGGCATGGCATATGTGGTAGACCAAGCATAAGTCATGCACGCAAACCTGGATCACGGCGGGCTTCTTCCTCTCTGCCTCCTTTAGATTCTTCTCGCTTCCCAAGACTGTTGTGCACTCAACATCTAGCCCAGCGACCCACTCATCATTTGCGTTTTCGAACATGCGTTTGTAGCAAGCAAGGCATTCTTTCACTGTTACGGAAAAATGGGTGTAGATGATGTCGAACTCATCACCGGTGATGGTTCTAACCTTGTACTCACCGCCGATCATGGAGATTTGGGACGCCATGGATTTGGGAGGAGGGTTACGATTAGTGGAACTGCCGTAATGTGAAAGGACGGGACGACTAGGAGCAGTTTATCGATTGTAAAAATGTCGAGTGGGGGCGCGTGTGAATGGCTGGGTAGTGGCTTGCCTGGTGGATAAATGGATTCATGCACAGTACTATGGGGGCCCAATTAGATGTCATGTCTACTCGACGCCCAATTAAATGGCTTTCAATGTCATGTCAAGCGTCGGGAATATTACAGGTGATACGAAGCTTTCCATTCTCCCATGATACGGGCTTCCGAGAGCCCTTGGACATGAGATCGAACGGTTTCATGATGTGATTCTAGACCTATGGGTGAATATCCTATCCTGGAGGGTTATTCTGCAAATTTTCAGCAACTTAGCATGCGACCGTTCGATCTCAGATTTTGGGCTGCTAGCAGCCCATATCATGGTCGCGCCTACCATGACCGTCGCCTCACTCGCGCGGCCGCGCCCTTGGAGATTTAAGACGGTGCGTTAGGCTATCTGATGTTGGCATGTCATACATAGTCATCACTTAGTCACTCATACAACACGGTTAGCTATAAGGTTGGCTATAAGAGTATTTTTTGTTTACTTCTCTCTATCTCTTTCTTCATAGTATTTATTGCATTTGCCAAGGAGTGAGCTCTTCCAATGAAATGGTGCTTAGATGAGGTGCTATGGGCATTAAATGGCTTAGCAACTCAAGTCCCCAATGCATAGGTTCTTAGTTCTTTGTTGCTATGTTTGCTTCATCTAGGTACACGCACTTATCACCGTTTCTTCCTGGGGTCACCAAACTAGTCTCTCTCTTCTTAATTAACTTGCCACATCAGACTTTATGCCTATGTGGAAGGATTAGCACTTGTAGGATCAAGTACAATAGTGGGCTATAAGCCCGCTTTACATGGCATTTTTGCATATCTCGGGGACAGAGGCAAGGAAAAAGTGGAGGAGTGGGCTCTCAAGCAAGAGCCAGCATCTACATGGTGGAGCATCGGGAGAGGCACCTGTATGGAGGTGGTCAAGAATCGGGAGACTCAAGCCGGTCGTAGCACCATAGTTAAAATGATAATGGCAAGTCAAATCACCGGGCCCCACCTGTCCAGCAGTAACTCACTGTCAAATCACATAGCGCTACGTTTGCAGCAGCCTACTCCCTCATCTTCTCGCATCTCTGTAGAACCGACTAGGCGGAACTGCCCCGCCTACCGCGCGGGAAAAGCCCCACCCTCGACTTTTAAATAGTACAGTATAGTAATTTTGTATCCATGGATTGCGCCATGGAGCAAAGCCTCAAGGAAACGGCGGTACACATGTACGGAGTATACAACACGCCCGTCACATTCGTGTCGCGCCCCAGACGGCCGGTCGGTCTGGCACACCGCTCTCCGAATGGAACGCGCGTCATATTGCGTTTGCACACACATGTGGGACCGCAATTGAGAACCGACCATAGGCACACTTCCCGGCCCCTCAAGTTGGGTGAGTTAATATAAGTAGTACATACGTTGGTACCTGGACGATCCCTGCAAGACACGGAAGATCAGTTCCTCCATGCATGTGACCAGACTCCAGCAAACACGCCTGGATTGGCTATCGTCCTCATACCGTGCAGGTTGTGTTGTGCAAGGCTGTAGTTCTGGTGAGAAATCTAAAAAAGGTTTCTTGTCATCTCGCAAAATTAGGTGTCATGTGCTTCGGATCAATGAGAGGTTTAAACAGCGACAACTGAGTTGGGCTAGTCATTGGGGGCACCTGCACGAAGACTACTCGGCTGCCATCTAGATCAAGCCGGCTATGTTAATTAGGACATCTATTGGCAGACCCCTTTT
Source organism: Triticum dicoccoides (assembly GCF_002162155.2). Taxonomy (NCBI): domain Eukaryota; kingdom Viridiplantae; phylum Streptophyta; class Magnoliopsida; order Poales; family Poaceae; genus Triticum; species Triticum dicoccoides. Next base: position 312,198,586 of record NC_041392.1, on the reverse strand, counting down.
CTACGAGTTTATCTTTAATTTGAGCTTTGATCCTCGTCTGGTTTGTCCGTCGGGATTCATCTTGTCTCCTTTGGGCAGTGAGGTTATGATTTCTTGTCATGTGGCATTTTTTCGTGTTATATGTTATAATCTGGTGCTTCAGATCAAAATGACGACAACTGTGCCTCCAGGGCACGTGCATGAAGACTTCTCGACAGTCATTGCCCAGGTCAAGCCGGCTCCGGCCAGTAGACAAAAGAAAACTAGTACTCCACTATATAGGCAGGAGCCTCCGCGCTTGCTTGCTAGTGTTGCTCTCTTCACACTGTCTCGTCCTCTCCAGATGTAAACACGATAGCGGTGGCCACAGATCCAGCCGGATCCTCTCCGTCGGGGAAGGTGAGAAGGTGCAACGTTCACATGGTCGTCCTCAGCGACGGCTCTTACCCACTGCCAGGCGTCCCGATCAGCATGCCTTGCCGTTCTCTCCCAATCATCACTGGCGAGGGAGGGCCTTCCACCCCTTCTTCCTCGCTGCCGTAGTGTGGGCAGATCCGGCCTCCCGCCGCCTACCTAGCGACATCCCGGCGACCCTCAGGTATAACTTCCTTCAAAACCGGCCTTTCTCTACTTCCCATGCTCCTGACGTTGCTGTATTTGTATCTTTTACTATTTCTCAGTCCCCCTCGTGTAGATAGGATCGATCGACTGTTCGAAAACCACCTAATTTTTTACTGTTAAGAGGTAAAACTAGTTCATGCACTCGAATCTAGTAGTACTTGGTTCAAACAAGGAACAAAGGGGGTGGGGGTGGGGGTGGGGGAAGATTTGTTACCTGAATCTAGGACTTGGTCAAAAGAGGAAATAATTGGGGCGAAAAGTTGCAGAGACTGGCTATCCAACTGGTCTCTAGGTCTAATAGGGAAATAAAGGGAACGTAGTACAAAGTCAATATAAACCCGATCTATTGGTTGAAAAAGGAAAGAAAGTGGGGACTGGGGGACAAGTCAACAGAGTAAGTCCAGCACTAGATTTGCTAGCCTCACACAGTATAAGGTGGCTATATACCGAACAAAAATGGGACCAACCCAGATATCTTCTTCTGATGTCTGTTGCCCTGAGCCGCTCTTATGTAATGCCACTGGTAAAATGTAGAAGTTACACTGTTAAAAGTAACGACACGTTAAACCAATGTTGTTTTCAATGTAATGCCTCCAGTAATATGAATCAATGGCACTTTTTTTCATGTCCTGCTAAATTCCCCATTAAGATAAGTTGCTTCTTTTTGTTAGAGATGCAACTTTCCTGGTCCGCCTACTCTCTAGGAGCTTCACGACCAACCATGATGTTGCTCAATTTTATTGCAACTAATGAAGAAGAAGCTCTGTGGGTTTTCTGATGGAAACGGAACCGGGGCTGGAGCCCTTTTCTTAAAAGAAGAAGAAGAAGAAGCTGCTAGCTCATGGGACATTGCTTCATTTTAGGTGAACTGCACCAAAAGGTCCCATGAATTGAATCATCCATGTTGGTGACTGGTGTCATCCCTTCTATGATGGCGTTGACTGCAGATATGGTTCCCATCACGAGGTATGTTCCTTTTTGGTCTGACCATTTGCCAAAGATCCTGCATGTTGATCCTGCTCTTGTGCTACTGTTTTGGCACTGCCATGATAAAGCAGTAATGTTATTATTTTGCACCCTAATCTAGTGGCACTATTAATTTGAGGCAATGTTTTGGCACCGCCAGTGCCACCGTTTTTTTATATATCGAAAGAGGGGGTTCCCTCCGATTTTGTTAAAGAAACCCAACCATAAAGAACCATTATTTGACAACATCTCAGTGTAAACGGGCAGTTATGCAACTACTACTAGAAGGGACAGAGTACTAGTAGGAGACAAGTTCTCCACATAAGCTAGGCAGGTAGGGGGACGCAGCACCAGCTCGACCAAGTTTGGATTACAACCCAAATGCTACCACAGAAACATCAGGGGGAAGATAGGGACTGAAAGAGCCAGCTTCAGCATCCCAGTCTAAGCACCCCCAGCCTTCATCCTTGCGACGCACGGTACACCTCGTTTGCCACCTGCTCGACCCTAGTGTCACTGATAAAATGAAGTAATAATACAGTTAAAATAGAGCGAGTGTCCTCTCTATCCTTTCATTTCCAATGTAGATAAAGGAAGTGCTTCTCTTTGTTAATGTTTGTTTCATCAACTAGTCCCATTATTAATGTTTAAGCGTTTCTGCAAACTGGGGTGCTTAATTTTAGTTGATCTGCACAAAAATAGAGATTCGAATGTCTCAAGGCCCCTCCTTGTACTACCGTTATACACTGATGTTCATCACTGGAAGAAGGTGTATCGGGGAGACTTGGGTCGATTTCCAGTATGATGTAATATTTTCTTCTGTTTATTAGTGTATGTTTCATCAACTAGTGCCACTATAATGTAATCACGCCTTTTCATTATCTGTGCAAACAGGGTTATTCAGCTGCATTTTGGTGGAACTGCACAAATGTACGGATGGAACCGGCATATGCAGAGTGCGAGGTGCCAAGTAAAAATTACCATCACCAACCCTGCTGCATCTAAGCATTGGCATCCACCACCATTATTGGGATGTGTGGCGCTTACTGTGGACGGATCTTTCTCGGCAGCAAATCCTCTAACCAAATACTAGTAGCTTAGAATTAAAAAAGTAGTAATAGCTTATATTGGCAGTTTTCTAGGGGTGTACTCCTTTCTGAAAGAAGCACCAATCTATTTTTCTTTATTTGTACACAGTGTCACAACTTTGACCCAAAGGTCCAAAGCAATTTTAGGGTGATTGGCATAGTACTCGAAGACTGATTGTAAGCATGATTTTTATTAGTTGTCACACTGATTGTAAGCATGAGCAGATGGAAGATTAGGTTAGTGCGAAGATTACCATAAACCCTACCGACACCGTTGAAACGAGGTGAGCATCGAGGGAACCATGGAGAATGGCGGGGAAGCGACGTCGCGCCATCCGGCCTCCTCTTGTGGTGGGAGAACGAATACTCCTGTGGCTCTGGCTGGCTCTGCACCCTCATGAACAGCACACCGTACTCGATCGATTTGTTATCCTCTGGGTGCTCGACCATCGACCTGTATGCCCACCACCTCTGCCAGACTTTCGCCTTGGGCGAACCTGTCTGCTCCATCGCCCAGAGGAGATACTCGATGAACTCGAAGGACTGCGGCGTGACTGCTGCTGAGGAGTACATCGCTGCCCTCATCGTCGTCGTCTCGCTCTTTCGCATGCATTTCCACATGGCCCTCACCGTCCTCTAAATTTCCCTCTCATTGTCAAACCAAGTAAGGATCTCCTTCAACCTGGCTAACTTTGCCTAGTCGCCGCCGGCGATCTGCCTGATTCACTACTGCATCCCCTCCATAGATGTCCTTCTGAGTGGTCCGGTGCTAGCTTTGGAAGATTGGAGGAGAGACGGTGGTCTTGCAATAGAGAAGAGGGAGTGGCGAGACGGTGGTTTTGGATGGAGATGATGGAGAGGAGAGGGGTGGTTTTGAAATGTAGAAGAGGGAGAGGCGTGACAGTGGTTTTGGAATGGAGATGATGGAGAGGAGAGGTTCCCCTGCCTTTCGGTTGCTGACAGGTGATTCTCAGAGAAGAAACTGCAAGTTTCAGTTTCAGATAAGAAACTTCAAGTTCAGTTACAGATAAGAAACTGCACCTTTCAGAGGCAGAGCATTTATTTTAACACGGACTTTTCAAACAGTGTTGACATGATGCTGGAAGTTTTATTCATGGTCGAAACTGGAACTACAAGCCAGTTAACATCATGCTGATCAACATTCATGCATAGCACATCTTCATATGATGCACAGTAAAAAAGATATGGTATTTTCAAGATGCCCACACAATGTCGAGTGTGCGAAAATACAGAGAAAACGAGGGACAAAGTTTTGGCAAGTGTTGGACGTGGTGTGCGTAAATGACAATTGGGACCCACATGCCAATAAAGGCAGAGGCAAAAAATTTGGAGATATTTTCTCTACACAGGTGGAATCAAACCCGGGCAGAACAGCTGCCTGGTAGTGTCACTCGGTCACTAGGCTAGTTCAGTTGTTTCGTTACTAATAAGGCACTTCCTCGGGTGGTCGGATCTTCTCCTACGCCTTTGTGCACTCAGCGCGACGCCGCTGTCTACCATTGTGAACATGCTGAACAAACGAGAGGAATTTGGAGAGGACTGTATGTGGAGAGGCGGACAGTCGGGACCCACCAGGTCTATAGCCGTATGCAAGCAAGTGCCTCATCGAAAAAAATACTTCCTCCTAATGCTATACTGACGTTGGGGCCCATGGGTTTGTCAACATAGTTACATTTTTAGGTGCTTCAATGTAGTTACCATAGGAGATAAATTGACAACGAAGCCGGGGAGCTGGCAGGTATCATTTATTATCACTGGGGCAACAAGTATCAGCTAGGTTTTGGGCTACCCCATCTAGGCTTTCTTTTTTAACATGCGCATCCCACGACCTCGGATGGGAGGTCCATAGGCTTGTTTGTATTTTCTTGAGGGCCGTCATGTATCGACCGGCCTATGGACCTCCCATCCGAGGTTTTATTTTTCCTGAAACATCGGCAGCCCAATTTATGTTTTTTCGAAGAAAACGAGAGGTCTGTTCTATTTTTCTATATAAGAATAGGAACGCGTGGTCCAACTTATGTTTCCCTTCTAACTATATAATATATATTTAAATTATTTTATATGTTATTATATATTATTGTTATTGTCATCATATATTTAACAGATACTTACATATGTAAGAAAACAATATCCCACATCTTATTAACTTATAAAAATATTTTCTTAACAATAAAATCCTGGATTTTTTTTTGGCAACGAAAATCCTGGTGATTGTGTACAAAAGCTTGGTAAGATTTAAGGACCAAAGTAATAATAAATCACTTATTATTTAAATATAGATATATATATAACAAAATACTCAGCCCCTATTTATTTTTTGATAACATTGCTGCGCCCACCCCAACATTATAATTATAATAAGCCCAGCAAAATCATGTATTTCGAGAAAGTGCAAATGGCCTGTAATTTTTTAGGAAAAACATAAATGGGCCAGATGGACACTAGATTATTTGTTCACCCAACCCAGCTAATGGACTGTAATTCAAAAAAAGAGATCAAATGGACTATAAATTCTACCCCGCAAAAAAGGCTGTAAATTCTGAAAAAATGGGTTGAATACGTGCCACATTTTTGGAGGCTGAAATGTGGGCCAATAGGTCGAAGCCAATGCAAGTCATTGTCAACTTAGTCAGAAAATGATTCTGTCATCGTTAGCCGTTGGATTTACATCCAACGACTGACATCCATCTTCAATCTCTGGTCTTCTTCCTCGTGTGCCGCCGGGACCACCTGCTCCCGGCTCCATACCTCTTGTTCTTCTCCACCTACTGCCGAACCACACTGCACCAGAACTAGTTAACCCTCGTACAACTCTCTGTCTACGACTCTACTCCCGCGTCTTCCCATCTCTGACTCGTTGCTGTCCGGGGACTCGCAGTCGTCCACCACCTTGGATGCGCTCGGCACGGAGTGGTCAATGTGGTCAACGAACAACACCATCGGAAGTAGACTGTGCGTGGAGAGGCTGACAGCTGGGTCCACGGCCGCACGCAAGGAAATGCCTCCTTATTACACACAAAATAATGATTCCTCCACCTGACAGGTGGGACCCACCGGAAGGGCCTCTGTATTTCATGAAAAACATTCCCACCGCTGACAGGTCAGACCCACCAGCTATATTTTCGCACGCAAGGAAGTGCCTCCTTATTACGCACAAAAAATGAATACCCCCTGCTAGCTGGGACCCACAATAGTGGGAGGCTGACTTGTGGGCCAACTAAGTTGACGGGGACGGAGGGCTTTGTCAACTTAGTCAATATGAACGATTCTAGCTCCATTGACCGTACGATGTCCATCCAACAGCCATAGTGCTTCTTCAACCTCTGGTCTTCTTGCTCCAACCGCCCAAAGCAGCGCCGGTCGTGCCGCATGCTCCTGCCTCCCGTGGCCGGCTGTGCTGCCGTAGAGGCCTCACCGCCCCCTACTATTGCCACCGTTGGCCAGGCCCTGCGGCGAAGGCCTCACACCGCAGCCGAACCAGTGAACCCTCGTACTCCTCTCCGCGCGGGCTTCCACTACCGCGTCTTCCCCGGCTCCATGTCATCCCCTTCCTAGGCCTCGCCATCGTCCACCGCCCTGGTGCTCTCGGTGCAGCGTGGTCAACGTGGTCAAGGAACGACTTCCATTGGACCTGGCCTGTATGTGGAGAGGCTGACAGCTGGGTCCACGGTCGTAGCAAAGTAGTACCTCCTCATTACGCAAAAAATAATTATTCCTCCACCCGACAATGGGGACCCACTGGACGGGCCACCGTATTTCGTGAAAAGATGTTTCCCCAGACTGCTGGGACCCACCAGCTACATCTTCACACACAAGGAAGTGCGTCTGAGCAAGAAAAAACGATTTGCCCCCCTAACTGCTGGGACCCACCAGCTACATCTTCGCACGCAAGGATGTGCCAGACAATCAGGACCCACCTGGTCGAAGCGTACGTAGCATTGTCATTCTGGCCGCGAACGTGTACGTACATACTGGTCGATGTAGAGGTGCACATGTGTCGTAGCAGAGGCGCGCACGTAGCATGTACACGTATGTACATCGGCCAGGGTGCAAGAAAGTAAATACGGCCATGTACGTATGTATGGGCGGGGTCTCAAACGCCTACCCGCACGTACATACGGCTAGGGCTCGTGTACATGGCTGGGTCAGAATGGAGAAACGGCGTCGTCGTCGTGTTCATAGGGAGCCAACCGGCTGGGTCGGAACGGTATGCGTCGTCGTGTTCATCAAAAGTGCTTGGGCGGAACGGTCAATGGAAACGAGGCCTGGCGTACCGTAGAATGGAGGAAATGGCCTTGTGTTCGACCGGCCATGGTCGAAACATGATCCTATTCATCGGGAGGGGTCTGGCATACCTCAAAACAGAGGAAACAGACCTCCTACGGTCGAAACGGGGGTCCTGTTGATCGGGAGGGGTGTGGCGTACCGCAAAACAGAGGACACAGACTTGTGTTGGAGCACTACGGTCGAAACAAGGGACTCCACGGTATACTGTTCATCTCCACCGCCAACCCCCCTCCAGCCTCCATGGGCTACTGTTCATCCACCGTCGACCTCCTCCAGCCTCCACCTATGACTGTTCATCCACGGGCTCCTGTTCATCCATCCTCCACCACGCGCTACTCCACCGGCTACTGTTCAACCAGCCCTCTCCATGGGCTCCTGTTCAACCACCCCTCCACAGGCTACTGTTCATCCAGCCCTCCACCGTCTACTGTTCATCCTACCCTCCACGGGGTGGTCATGTTCATCCATCCCTCCACGGGGTCCTGTTCATCCAGCCCCAACCGGCTTGATCGATCGGGGTCCTGTTCATCCAAAGGCAACACCACAGGGTCCCGTTCATCCACCCCCACCGAGAACTGTTCATCCAAACCCCCCAGCAACTCTCACTGTTCATCCAGAGACAGCATCGATCGGCTTCAGTTAGCAGGAGTAGCGAAGGAATCCCTTGATCGGGTTCAGTTAACAGCCATCGATCGATCGCTCGGGTTTAGTAACGCGTAGCCTGCAGTGCAATTGCTCGAGTTTAGTTAGAGCCCAACGCCTCGCTTGGGTTTAGTTAGAGCCCAATGCCACACACCCACGCGCGTGCGTGTACGAGAGAAACGCGCATCGCTCGGCCCCGACCACCCACCATAACTGGGAACACCCTGATATTTTCCTCGCCCTCGCTTCTATCATGGTTTTTTTTGTCATGGACGGCCCAAAGAATGTCATGCAGCTGCGTCTCCGGCCCGCCCAGGATGAAAAGCCCATTTTTTGTCATGATTTTTTGTCATAGAAGTAAGACCCCACCACATCTATGATGATACCGTGTTTTGTCACAATTATTGTCATAGAAATGTCATAAGTATGATAGAATTTTTTTTTGTTCGGCCCAAAATGTCACGGATGTGTCTTTTTTTGGTAGTGCCAGTAGGTCCCATCAGCATTGACTTTCCTCTCAAAGGAAATACCCTCTTTCCTAGGGTTCCTATTGAGGATATGCTTCTTAAGCACATCACAAAGAGCCTGATGCCCTTTGAGGCTTTTGTACATGCCTGTCACATACAATTCCTTCAGCCCTGCATGGTCAGTGATACTAGCAGCATAGATGAGGAATTAGTGATAATAGAGACCGTTGAAGAATTTGCAGCAACAGAAGCATTTGAACTTTCTGGTGAAGAATTAGCAGATTCACGTTCAATGCACTTCAAACATGGAGGAATAAATTCTTCCTGAGTAGCGCTGATTTTTGAGCAAGTAATGAATCACGCTCCTTCTGAAGATCTTCATAACTCACTCTTAACTTCTCAAGATCTTGTTTTCTTTGAAGAAATTCATAAGAAAGCTTCTCATGATCAGATAAGAGAGTGTTATGATGACTCTGAAGATTATAAAACTTAGTCTGAAGTCTCTGAAGATTTTCAGCCAAAGCTTTCGACTGATTCATTTCTTCACCCAACATATCATCGCTCTCATCCAGCATGTTTTGAACTTTTTCTAAAACTCTTTGTTGTTTTAGTGGCAAGGGAAGCAAGTTTGGTATAGTTGGGTCCAAATTCATCACCAGATTCATGATCACTGGACTCAGATAGATAACATTCAGTTACCTTGGCACCATTTGCCATAAGGCATGATGAAGAGGATGATGATTCCAGATTGAAGGTCATAGCCTTTCGTGATTCCATGAATTCCCCAAACCAGGGATCATGATGAGTTCGATGACCTTCATAGACCTCAGATAGACAATCCCAGATGAGCTTCGCATGGCAGAGATGCCCTGAACTGATGTTGCGACAAGCTGGAGCAGATGATGTCTTTTGCCGTGAGGTTGACTAGAGTGTACTTGCGAATATCATCAGCCTCCGCCATCTTGCATAGGTCAGTAAGACCAATCTCAGTGAGAGTCCAAAGTTCGCTGTTCATCGCCATGAGGCGCTTCTTCATCATGGCCTTCACTTGGGATAATCATGACCGTTAAAGATGGGGCATGTCACTGTCTTTCATTCCTGCAGTCGACATAACGAAAACTCTAGGCGGTTAAACCAAAATCACATAGAACAAGGGAGTAACTTGCTATGATACCAATTGAAAGTGCGTTAAGTCGACTAGAGGGGGGTGAATAGGCGATTTCTATGAATTCTTCTCCGAGGAATTTCAGGGTGAGGAAATTCCTAAGAGAAGAACTACTTGCAGCGGAATAAGTACTGAGATGCAGACATGACATAACATAAGCATGGACATCATGTTGAAATGAAAACAAAGATAGAGTACAGAAAGCGTAAGCACATGATAAAACATAATGAATACAAACGGACTAAAGAAATTGAACTGAGGAAATTGAGAATGTCTTTAGTCAAAGTCTTCAAACAAATACGAACAGGTACACAAACACAATAATGAAGAGATGAAAGGGTTGAGGAAATAGAACCAGTTAGCTCGGTGAAGACAAAGATTTGGTAGACCAGTTCCAACTGCTGTGATAGTTGTACGTATGGTTAGAGCGGCTAGGTATTTAGACCTGAGGACACACAGTCCCGGACACACAGTCCTCACCATATTCTCCTTGAATTAAGATCATACAGACCTTTTCCAATCACTCGTGGTAAGTCTTCAGGTGACTTCCAAACCTTCATAGACTCGGTCACTCGGCGATCCACAATTTCCTCTTGTATGCTCTAGACCACGACGCCTAACCGTCTGGAGGATGCACTATCCTCAAAGGTAACAAGCATTAGTTCCACACAGGAACAATCTCTTTAGTGATGCTCAATCACTTTGGGTTTGTAGGTGTTTGGTTTGGGATTTTGGGTTTTCCCCTCTTGATGATTTTCGCTCAAAGTACTCGTAGGATGTGATGCTCTCAATGACAAGTGTCAGTTTCTCACGGAGCAGCCAACCAGCTAGTAGTTGTAGGGGGCGGAAATTTATATCCTAGGCAGCAACCCGACAAGATAAGACATAAATGCCCTTCAATGATATGACCGTTAAGTGAGTAGATATTTTGGGATAGCTGGCGCATAGCACAGCAACGGTCAGATACCATAAGAATTCTTCAGGGCTATCATGTTCCTCACTCATAGGCAATCTGCACTGGTGAATTCCAAACTCATCAGTCAGGACAAATTCCTCAGATACCATAAGAACTATGTCTCTGTCACTGAAGAAATTGACTGAACTGTACGAGATTTCCAATGGCTTCACTCGAAGGGATTGGTAGGTGTAGGATTTTGAGTTGAGTATCACCTGGAAACTTTTCCTTTGTTTTACCTCGACCCCTTTAACGGTACGGTGTTTCCTATGACTCAAGAAAGAGAAAATGAAACTACGAAAACAAAAGTCTTCATGCTTCATGTTCCTCGCATGAATATCAAGTCTTCACGGTCACACCAATTTCTTCACTTTCAAAGTCTTTAGAAAGTCTTTAGAAATCAAAGGTCTTCACTTGAAGACATTAATTTTTAGGGGTCAAATTTCTCTATAAATATCAAACTCCGCATAGACTTATAGTCTTGTGTACACTTACAAACGCATTAGTCCCTTAACCTATAAGTCTTCCATACACCAAAATCACTAAGGGGCACTAGATGCACTTACAGCATCCATCGATGACCTCCTCCTCCTCGAGTTAGGGCGCTGACCCCTCGAACGGCAGATAAGTAGCAGTGGCTTTTGTGGCCAGGTCAATGTGCTTCCGAACAATGGCATCCAAAGATTTCAGCCGGTGGAAGAAGGCCAATGTCTTTCTATCCTTGCTATCCTTGTAGTGGCCTATGTAGACGATTTCCTCGTAGACGTGGATGTGTAGGTCGACGATTTCTTGCATGGCGAGGCACTTCACAGCGAGCGCGGCCTCAAGGTGCACATTCTTCATCGTGACCTTCGACAGCTTCAGGGCCACCAGTGCTTCAAAGTGTTCATCACATTGGAGGCCAATGAGGGTGGCAGACAACAAGGAGGTTGGGAGCACGGGTTGGAGGAGTACGGTAAGGTCGTCTGCGCGCTTCTTGATGGCGGTGAACTTGTGGATGGAGCGGACCTTCATCTCGCTCATGCGGGAGGCGAAGTCGATGTTGGTGAGGGCTATGACACCGGTGGTCCCCAGTGCCGTCTGGAAACTCTGCGAGGTGCGGGACCGCAGGCCGGCGTCTTGGATGATTTGGCATAACCGACTTCCCCTTGCGTCCATCGGCGCCATGGATGCTTGTGGCTTCTGGTCATTTGGTCTTGGTCTTGGATTGGAGTGAGCAGTGTTGCACAGAGACTAGGAGTAGATGGATTGGAGTGGTGGGGCGCCTTTATATGAGAGTCCAAACTATGTTGCATTCACATATTGCTGGCTCCATTCTACTTCTCCAATTACTTCCCTCTACATGCCAATTGACTGAGGAGGCATCAATGATCGTTCAACGTTTCGGGAATCTCTACCCTCTCCCTTGTTGGCATTCAAGCCGTATCAACGTAAATGCATGTCAAAAAGAGACTAGTCAGTAGTAGTACTCAATATTTTGCACAGCGACCAAGGTGGAGAGGAAAATGGGAGAACTTAATATTTACTCCCTCCTTTCCTAAATATTTGCAGTGTAGATTTACTTATTTTACTCTGATGTAGTGACTTGTTGAAATCTCTAGAAAGACCAATATTTAGAACAGAGGGGGTATTTGCTAATTAATACCATTGCATGCAATGAACAGACCGCTGCATGCTGTGCTAGGTACATCTAAAGGCATTAAAAATACACAACCCACGTCTCTTATTGGTTGATTCCTATTCATGTCTAGAAATAAGAAATTTGGTCGGGTTTGTTTTGGGATTATTTGATTTTTGTAAGATGACTATAACTAGCAATCGCCACAATAGCCGTAAGATCTACATCCGGCAGTGGCACCTATTGGACCCAAATAGAAATAGAAAGAATTGGCAGAATACTTCCACACCATGCCCCACCCCTACACGTAAGACTGCCACGCGAGCATTCGCAACTGCCATGTTTGGGTTGCGCTTGGCTCTTTGCCTCTTCGAGAAGTTGAACAATGATGTTAATACTTCTACAGTATCGAACCAAGTGCTGCATGTCCGTCCAGCGGTGTGGGGAAGGGAGAGCTTGTTGTAGTAAGACAAAGCTTCTCCTCGTCTGCAAGCCACCGTGCGCATGGGCGAGAGAGAGGGTGTACTAGTAATCAAGCTTCTCCTTATTATACGAATTGATGCGAGACATCATAGTACGGGCCCCACATGCTTGCCTCTAAACTTGGCTAAAAGACCCGTAGTGTACAATATTTTTTGCAACCTCTAACATTTACCCCACCACAAATTAAAATATATATTCCTGTCTTCACCAGATCAGCGTGCAAACTACAATCACCAGAATGACAAGTAGGGCCGGAAGATTATTTCAATCAAAAATGCTTCAAGACAGCTTCAAAGCATGGAACGTTCAGGTTGTGCTTGGCTCTTCGCCTCTTCAGGAAGTCGAACAATGATGGTACTACTACAGTGGAGTACTACTAGTATTCTTCTGGCCATCCGACACCGAATGAACTGCTACATGTCCACCGCGTGCGGGAGGGAGAGTGTGTAGAGAAAGCTTCTCCTGGTCCTATGAGCTACCATGCTCATGCGCGAGGGAGGGGGCATTGTAATCAAGCTTCTCCTTGTTGTACGACTTGATGCGACACATAAACATAGTGCACTCGATATATTTCAATAATTTGCGTTTACTGATGCATTAATTACAACAATAGCATGCATGCCGTGACTTTCCTTTTGATACTTGCATGTGTTGATTTAATGCACCTTCAAGTAGTATGAATATGTGATGGTAAAACTTTCTAATGTCTGGGCGCTAAAGTGAGTGATGGTGGTGCACGAGGAGGGCGAGATCATGCCGACGGAACATGACCCAATGATGGAGGTCTCTGTGGAGCTCACCTTGCTCCACTGCCCCTTGTGCCTCCACCCCTAGAAGCCTCCAACGTACAAGGTTTGAATACACCTCCTCTGTTCGGCTGATCGAGCAAGGTGCAGGTTTCTTGATTGATGTGCTGCTCGATTGATTTGTGCAGTGCAAGGGAGGGAACCTGGCCTGCGTGGACTGCTACAATGAGCGCCCCGAGAACCATTGGCAGTGCCAGAAGTGCGAGCGTGGGGACGGATTCGACTTGTGAAACATAGTGATGGACACCGTCCTATCCTCGGTGAGGGTGGAGTGACCGCACGAAGGCTTTGGGCTCTACGTCACTTACCACAAGCTCGTCGATCACCAGAGCGTTTGTTCGCTCGCGCCCTGCAAATACCCCGTACCCATCTGCAGCCATGAAGGCCCACTGCCGGAGCTCCCCCACCACATCAACACTGTGCATCCCATGCCTGCACAGGATCCTGTATGGCAAGGTACTCCAGCAGCAAGTGCCGGTGTCAGAGCCGCGGCGCTTGCTGTTCGCGGAGGAGGACGGCCGCTGATGTCACTTGAAACTGCGTCGGTATATCCCCAAAGAGGAAGGGATGATGCAACACATCTATGGTAGGTATTTTCCTCAGTTATGAAACCAAGGTATCAATTCAGTAGGAGTACCAAGCAAGCCTATGTAAACGGTACCTGCACACAAAGAACAAATACTTGCAACCCGACGTGTAAGAGGGGTTGTCAATCCCTCCTCGGTAAAAAGATAAATTGTTTTATGGTAGATTGGATAAATAGATCTCGAGAAAACACGGAATAAAATAAGTAATAAAAAGTGCAGAAAGGTATTTTTGGGTTTTTGGAAATATAGATCTAAAAATAAAAGTGGCAAATAATAGATCGGAAAGTAAATATGATAAAGAATAGACCCGGGGCCGTAGATTTTACTAGTGGCTTCTCTTGAGAAATAGCACATGGTGAGTAAAAAAATTACTATTGGTAAATTGATAGAAGATCAAATAATTATGATGATATCCAAGGCAATGATCAATATATAGGCATCACGTCCAAGATTAGTAGACCGATTGCTGCCTACATCTACTATTATTACTCCACACATCGACCGCTATCCAGCATGCATCTAGTGTATTAAGTTCATGGAGAAACCGAGTAATGTAATAAGAATGATGACATGATGTAGACAAGATCTATTCATGTAGGAATAGACCCCATCTTGTTATCCTTAATAGCAATGATACATGCGTGTCTTGCTGCCCCTTATGTCACTGGAAAGAACACCGCAAGATCGAACCCATCACAAAGAACCTCTTCCCATGGAAAGAAAAATTGATCTAGTTGGCCTAAATAAACCAAAGATTCGAAGTATAAATACGAGGCTATAAATAATCATGCATATAAGAGATCAAAGAAGACTGAAATAATATTCAGGGATAAAAATCTAATCATAAATTCAAACTTCATCAGATCCCAACAAACACACTGCAAAAAGTCATTACATCATATAGATCTCCAAGAGACCATTGTATAGAGAATCAAAAGATAGAGAGGAAGCCATCTAGCTACTGCCTATAGACCCATAGATCTATGTCGGACTACTCATGCATCACCGAAGAGGCACCAATGAGGATGATGAACCCCTCCATGATTGGAACTTGCGGCGGCTGCAATTGTGTTTCATCGACTCCCCTAGGGTTTGTGGAATATTTGGGAATTTATAGGGTGAACAGACAGCGCAGGAGACCTCGTGGGGCTCACAACCCATCTGGGCGCGCTTGGGCCTCTTACACGCCGAGGTGTCTTGTGGTCCCCATGGGGATCCCCTCTAGTGCTTTCTTGCCCCCAAGGCGTTTTTTGGTCCCAAAAAAAATCTTCGAAAAGTTCCGCTACATTTGGACTCCGTTTGGTACTAATATTCTACGAAGTAAAAAAAGCAAAAAAAGAAACTGGCACTGGGCACTATGTCAATAGGTTAATCCCAAGAATTGACATAAAGTTGTTATAAAATGATGGTAAAACATCCAAGATTGATAATATAACAGCATCAAACAATAAAAATTATAGATACGTTGGAGACGTATCAGCATCCCCAAGCTTAATTCATGCCTGTCCTAGAGTAGGTAAATGATAAAAATAGAATTTTTGATGTGGAATGTTGCCTAACATGTTCATCACATATTATTTTCTTTTTGTAGCATGGACATTTGGACTTCTATATGGTTCAAAGCAATACTCTAGTTCTGACATGAAGATTTCAATACTCAAGCATATCAACAAGAAACCATGTCTTTCAAAATATCAACACTAAAGAAAGTTATCCCTAGCCCATCATGCTCAATCATTGATCCATTCACGCAAGACACTCGCATATTAGCTACATCCAATTCTCAAGTATGATCATAGTGCTCCCTAGTTGGTGCTTTATAAGAGAAGATGGAGATTCAAATAAAAAATAAAAATTGCATAAACTAAATAGATAGGCCCTTCGCAGAGGGAAGCAGAGATTCGTAGAGGTGCCAAAGCTCAAATCTTAAATTGAGAGATAATATTTTTTAGAGGCATACTTTTCCCGTCAACAAAAACGATCGAGTATTTCCCAACACTTTCCATGCTAGAGATATCATAGGAAGTTCCCAAACATAAAATAAAGTTTATTCCTTTTTCCACAATACTTTCATATTCCACGGCTAGCCATATCTACGGGTACCGCCCATACCAACACTTTCCAAGGAATTTATTATTTGACAACATAAAGTAAATTTCTTTTTCATTTCAGGACTTGGCATCCCTATTACCATCATACTCTCGTGCAATGACAAGTGAATAAACACTCATCTTGAGAATAACACATCTAGCATCGAAAATGTTGGCCACCTCCAAGGTGCTATTCAAGGAATTATCCAAAGATGTTGATGTAGAAGTTATGATACTAGGTTGATCAAGACTAAGTTAAAGTGTGAATCAAGTTGATCAAGACACAAAGCATAGAAGATGTACCAAAAGGGATCAAGTGATCCCATGGTATGGTAAGGTTTGTGCATTACGCTTTGTGTACTAACCCATGGTCTATGTGAGAGTTCTATGTGGGGTTAGGTATGTTTCCATGAGCTCGCATGAAGAGGAAGATCTCATACAACCCATGGGGGATGACATCAAGTGGTGATCGTGATCAAGATTGCAGTTTGCAAGTTCAAGTGGAGCATCACGAAGAGATCATGCTTGAAGCTTGAAATCCATTCTGGTGACATTGGACTTGTGAAGATTTGCCGAAGAGTGGATCACCCATAGTGGAGTATGGGGGATCAATCTACTAGTCTTCATCGAGACAACACAATCAGGAAAGGAAAGGTGTTCCAGCTTGAGAGAGTCAAGATCGTCATCATCTATCTCAAGTGGACTATGTGCAAGGCAAAGGTTTTCCCTTGATAGGTTTTCTATTTTACCGGTCTCATGGTGGTAGTTGGGAGATCGAGTTATAGGATCAATTGTCGTACTATCAAGGGGGGCTCGCAAGTTAATATCTTGATCACATCATTCGTATATAGAGAGCTCAAGCCATTGCATCCTTGCATCATCTTTCTTGGTTCTTATTTGGTGTTTCTCTCTGTGAGTTTTAGAGCTTATGGTCATCTCCATAACAAGCTCAAGTTCATCAAAAACCGAGTTCATATATGCAACTTCTATGATTTTTTTGGATGTTCGAGTTTTGCCAGTTCTTCATCATAGAGGTTTCACATCGCTGTTGGATAGTATTTGTCATCATCTATCCAACAAGCTTGAGTTTTCTCAATTCGGAGCTCATTTGCAGAAATTATGGCGTTCAGGCTTTCCTGCATCCATCTATTTTCTTGGGCTTTTTTGAAGCTCACTAGCTGTAGTACCACCCTGGGCAGCGGTAGTACCGCTTGTCTTGTTTTTGGCTTTTGGACTTGCTTTCGTTTCGATGGCAGTAGGGCGTCAGTGGGACATGGTAGTACCGTTTCGGACGATAATACCTCACCTACTCGGCGGTACTACCACTTGTCGCGGTACTTCTGCATCCGACTACTGTCACTCAATTCACTTATATTTTAGCCTTAGGTTTCGTTTTTCCTCTACGTGGAAGTAGAGCGGTAGTACTGCTCCTTGCAGTAGTACCGCGCTGCTCTACTCTACTACCATGGTTTCAACTGTACTTGCAACACCTAGCGGTAGTACCTCTAGTGGGAGCGGTAGTACCGCTTTGGTGGCATTACCACCTCCTTGAGTTTCTCAGTTGCACGTTACGGCTAAAACTACCGTCCCAGCGGAAGTACCGCTCGCCCGAGCGACTACCACTTGTGTGCAGACTGAGGGCATAACGGTTGGATTTGGGTGTGCCTATAAAAGGGGGTCTTCTTCCCCATTGAACCTCATATCTTTTGAGCTCGTGTTCTTCCCCATTGTTAACCTGCTTTGAGCTTGCTAACTCTCAGTCCCTGCAATGATTCTTGCTAGTTCTTAAGGGAAAAGAGAGAGGAGACCTAGATCCACATTTCCACCAATCACTTTCTCCTCTATGCGAGGGGAACCCCTTGGGCCTAGATCTTGGAGCTCTTGGTGTTCTCCTTCTTGTTCTTCCTCTCATATTCAACCATAGCGCTCGTTGCTTTGGTGGGATTTGAGAGTGAGGGACTTGGGCACTCTGTGTGCCCTAGCCATTGCATTAGTTGCATCGGTTTGAGTTCTCCATGATGATACATGGAAGTCAAAAGTTGAGAATCGTATTACTCTTGGGTGCTTCGTACCCTAGAGCTTGTCCTCTTGGGTTCTTGAGCTTCCTAGACGGCTGGTGGTGTCTCGAAGCTCAATAATTGTGGTGTAAAGCTCCGGACAAGCATCAGGGTCTCCAATTAGGTTGTGGAGATTGTCTCGAGCAATTTGTACGGGTTCCAATGACCGCCCCAAGGGTTGCCAAAGTGTACGGTTGGTGACCGCCCTCGAGGGTTGCCATTTGTACGGGTTCGGTGACCGCCCTCAAGGCTCTCTTAGTGGAATCATGTCATCTTGCATTGTGTGAGGAAGTGAGGAGATTACGATGGCCCTAGTGGCTTCTTATGGAGCATTGTGCCTCCACACCGCTCCAAAGGTAGATTAGCATCCACAAGGGTGTGAACTTTGGGATACATCGTAGTCTCCGCATGCCTCAGTTATCTCTTACCCGAACCCTTTACTTATTTACTTTACTTTGTGATAGCCATAGTGTGTCTTGTTATATATCTTGCTATCACCTAGTTGTTTGTCTTGCTTAGCATAAGATGTTGGTACACATAGGTGCGCCTAGTTGTTTTAGGTTTTGTGCTTGACAAATTAAATGCTAGTTTTATTCCGCATTTGTTCAAGCCTAAACCGTAATTATTTTAAAGCGCCTATTCACCACCACTAATGTAGGATGCTGCTAACACGACACTACGATCAGAGACCCTTCGACAAAACTGTGTGCAATGCAATAATCGCAAATGGTGGTGTAAAATAACCGTCAAAAATGTACAAACCGTTTGCGATGGCAGGTGCATCAACCATGGTTCAAATTTTAGTTGTGTGTGCGATGCCGAGCATATGGTTGATCCATACAAACTGTTTGTGATTAGACAGAACAACAGAAAGAGGTAGCCATATCAATATGTGTGCGATATATGGCATATAGTTCTCTCTAATGAACTATTTTCGATGATGGAGGTGAACACACACGATTCAGCGTAACAAGATGTGTGTGATACCCGGAAAATAGGTCGGTAATCAGAATTGTGGGCAATTATTATAGACATCCCATACGGTCTTTTTTGTGAATTGTGTGCTCGTCAGGGCACACAGTTCAACAAACTAACCTGTGGGCGATAATGTAGAAAATCTCTGTCAAATACTTATTACTAACCGTCTGCGATGAGATTGACAGGATAAATAGAGAACAAATTAATATGAGCGAACAGAAACGGAGATATGTACAGTCTGCTTAATTTAGTCCTTATTGTTGTTGTTGTTGTTGGATGGTCCCGCGACATCATCTTGGCGAGGACGCTTCTTGCCGATGACAGTTGGCTTTTCATTGTCGTCGCCGTCATCATCGTCGTTGTTGTCATCGTCCTCCTCCTTCTTGTTCGACCATTCCTCCTCCTCATCATTGTTGTCCTCTTCTCCGTCCTCCGACGGCTCCTCGTCTGTCTGGTTGTCATCTAACGACTCCGGAGGCGGCGACCCTTCCATGATCCGGATATAATCGAGGTCTGGGCTCGATGCCGGACTCATGGGAGACGAGTGGGATGATTCTGATGTTGACCTATCATCGGGCGCCAGACTGCTGGCCGACCGGTCATCCTCGTTGTCGCTCGAGATGGCTGCAAAGTGTGTGCCAGTGTGTAGCGCGGCTTGCCGTGGACGATGAAGATGGTGGACACTTAAGCGAGGTATGCAGAGAAGAGGAAATGCCAATTGAAGCGGGGGTTGACGTATTATCTAACCGCCGATATAATCAACCACAATTATTTGTACCGAGTCGCTCTAAATTCCCGGGGTTGCGCAGGACTCCTATTGGCTAGTTTATTTTTTCAGGACAAAAAGAAGGAACGGGTTTTGGGATTATGCACCGGTGCCGGTACGAATGGAGTAGGACAGTTTGCAAGCAGTACATTGAACTGTTCTTATTGATAAAGCCAGTAATAATCAAACTACAAAGGAAAAGAAAAAAAGACAAAGGAAAAATATTTGCACGAACCTTCGCGTAACATCAATGGCATAGGACCTAGATGTGCATTACTTAGAGCACATCTAGATGTGCTTTAGCAATACTGTCAAACAAAACCCCTAATCATCATTGCAAACATCGCATTGAACATGGCTAATGCGACAACCAGAACTACACATGCTAGTTCCTTCGTGTCTCTTGATTTCACCTGTTGCCTGTGATTGATTCTTTCTTGCTTCATCGTATTGATTGTACACTCCAGATCAGCCAGTTTCTTCTTCAGCTTTACGTTATCTTCTGCGCGCTTGGTGATAACACTCCGAGCCCTACCATGCCATTCTTCATCCAGCCAATTAACAAAGGCATAAGCCTCGTATCCCTACCAATGTTAAATAGTATTCAGGATGAGCAGTGGCATTAACCGAAGTAAAATGATGAACTTAGCACTAACCTCTAAGGGGCAACTGAGAAACCGCCTGCCAATGTCCAATCCCTCGTGCATACATGATGACCCACAAGTATAGTGGATCAATTGTAGCTGTTTTTGATAAGTAAGAGTGTCGAACCCAACGAGGAGCAGAAGGAAATGACAAGTGGTTTTCAGTAAGGTAATGTCTGCAAGTGTTGAAATTGTAAGTAGAAGAGTCATTTGATAGCAAGATAATTTGTAACGATCAAGTAACGATAGTAGTAGCAAAATTTCAGCAAGGTATCCCAATCCTTTTGAGGCAAAGTACATGCCAAAACAGTGTCTTATGATAAGCAAAGTGTTCTTGAGCGTACAGGGGAATTTCATCTAGTCACTTTCATCATGTTGGTTTGATTTGTGTTCGCTACTTTGATAATTTGATATATGGGTGGACTGGTGCTTAGGTGTTGTTCTTACTTGAACAATCCTCCTACTTATGATTAGCCCTCCCGCAAGCATCCGCAACTACAAGAAAAGTAAGAATAAATTCTAATCATAGCATTAAACTTTTGGATCCAATCGGTCCATTACGGAATAGCGCATAAACTGGGGTTTAAGCTTCTGTCACTCTTGCAACCCATCATCTAATTACTACTCCACAATGCATTACCTTAGGAACAAATATGGTGAAGTTTCATGTAGTCGACGTTCACATGACACCACTAAGGGAATCACAACATACATACTATCAAAATATCGAACACATATCAAGTTCACACGATTACTTGCAACATGATTTCTCCCGTCACCTCAAGAACAAAAGTACTGACAAATGATAAACATGCTCATGATCAGAACAGTATTAAATAGCATATTGGATCTGAACATATAATCTTCACCCAAATAAACCATATAGTAATCAAGTACAACATGTAATCAACACTACTAGTCACCCACAAGCACCAATCTATAGTCCCGGTAACAAGATTGAACACAAGAGATGAACTAGGGTTTGAGATGAGATGGTGCTATTGAAAATTTTGATGAAGATTGCCCTCCCCAAGATGGGAGAGTTGTTGGTGATGATGATGACGATGGTTTCCCCCTCCGGGAGGGAAGTTCCCCCTGCGGAATCGCTCCGCTAGAGGGCAAAAGTGCTCCTACCCAAGTTCTGCCTCGAGGTGGCGGCACTCCATCCCGAAAGTCCTCTCCTTATTTTTCTAGGTAAAAATGACTTATATACCAGAAGATGGGCACCGGAGGTGGGCATGGGTGAGCACAACCCACTAGGGCGTGCCTGGGCTCCCTATCGCGCCCAGGTGGGTTGTGCCCACCTGGTGGTCCCCCTCTGGTAGTTATTTGCTCCAATAATTCTTAAATATTCCATAAAAATTCTCCGTGAAGTTTCAGCTCATTTGGGGTTGTGCAGAATAGGTAGCTTGACGTAGCTTTTTCAGTTGCAGATTCCAGCTACCAGAATTCTCCCTCTTTGTGTATACTTTGCATATTATGAGAGAAAAGATATTAGAATTACTCTGAAATGTATTATTACGGATAAAAACAATATAAATAAAAGTAAGAAAACATGATCCAAGATGGACGTATCAACTCCCCCAAGCTTAGACCTCGCTTGTCCTCAAGCGAAAACCAAAATCGAAAACATGTCCACATGCTTTGAGAGAGAGGTGTCGATAAAAACAAAATATGAACATAGAAGAATCATGTTGATTATTATAACAACAATAAAATTAAAGATAAGACTTTTATCATAGAACTTTTATCATATACTTTGCATGAATAAGTAACAATTCATCACACAATCGAAGTATGAAGCAAAAACTCTATTAGAAACCAATAAACTATGTTCTCAGTCAACTTTGCAACTACAATTCATCATCTTTTCAAGAAGGGTCACGTATCGGAGCCTTTAGGCAAGTCCACATACTCAACCATCATATAGTATTTTATGATTGCTAACACTCACCACGTACACATGAGAAAAATGTTTCAACCGGACACATAGAAAGATAGGGGCTTGTAGGTTTGCCTCCCAATGTATTCACCTCAAGGGTGATGTCAACAATAATAACTCATGCTATCTATATTCAACTGGACATATGTGCCTATATCTTTCCTCACCACATGATGCTTGCTAAAGGAGAAAATAAAAAGAAATAGAAGGAAAACTTTGACTCTTTGCATAAAAGTAAATACATAAAAGTAAAAGATAGGCCCTTCGTAGAGGGAAGCAGAGGTTGCCATGTGCTTATTTGTTTGTATGCTCAACCCCTTAGTGCAAAAGAACGTCACGTTACATTGCCCCTTGTGATAGCGACCTTTATTATGCAGTCTGTCGCTTTTATACTTCACCATCACAAGTTCATGCAACGCTCAATTTTCTCTTACACTAAATGATCTCACACATTTATAAGCAATTTTTAATGCTTTTTTGCACCAATGACAACTTACTTGAGGGATCTTGCTCAATACCTAGGTAGGTATGGTGGACACTTGAAAATAAGATTTGGGTTTAGGAGTTTTTGGATGCACAAGTAGTATCTCTACTTAGTGCGGAATTTTCGGTTAGCAAAGATAGGGGCAAGCACCACATGTTAAAGGATATATGACAATATGACTTCTATGTGAATATCAACAAACATAAACCATTAACTTGTCTTCCTTGTCCAACCTCAACAATTTTGGCATATAACTCACAGTCACAAAATATTTCTAGGACAGTATATTTATATGTGAATCTTCTCTTCCCTTATTAATTCTGTCATGAGTTGCATCATTGACTAATGCCATGTTTGTCAATCTCTAATAAAATTTTCTACTTATACTTTTCCTTATGTGGTGTCATCACCTACCATAGGATTAGCACATGATATTTCCTCTGTTTCTTTTCTTTCTTTTATTTATTTCCTTTCTCCTTTTCTTTCTTATTTCGGTTCTTTTATTTGCAACAAGAAAGTAAAGAAAGTAAAAACTCAAACTAACTTTATTATATAACTTGCACATGATTACAAGGATAGATCACTAAGAAAACTCTCAAAGAAGAAATGGTCGAACTAAACTTTTATTCATCTAAAGCAAAAAGATCAAACTAAAATAAGTAAAAGAAAAAAGATAGTGGGATGATACGATACTGGGGCACCTCGCCCATGCTTGGAGGAAGCCAAGGGGAGTGCCCATACCTGATACTCAGTTCTCTTTTGGTAGTGAAGATGATGGCGGTGCTAAAAATGAAGGTGGTGATGAAGAAGCCTTGTCCTCGGATTTCCATGGCAGTGGTGGTGGTGAAAAGGTGGAGGGTTTGCCCTTTTCTTCATCCAGTTTCTGACAGAGAATAAAATTATCTATCCTCAACTCGTCATTATCTATCTCGAGTTTTACTACCTCCTTACATAACGCCTTCATGCTCTCGTTTTTGAACCGGGGAGGAACCAATTCATCTTCATCTTCTTCGGAGGTCCAGCTATAGTTACCCTCATCCCCATAGGATTTGGGTTTTGCGATGAGATCAGCAACCTAGCTCTCAACATTATATCTCACATATTTTCAGATCTACGTAGAAAACATCAAGAAACTTGAACAGAGGATTTCTCCGCGATATAGTGATCAACAGGTTCGGGAAGTATATATAGATTTTTTATCTTAGGGGACAAGCATATGGTAGAAAAACAGAGTCCAGAAGGTGTCCCAGGTGGGCACAACCCACCTGGGCGCGCCAGGCAAGCCTGGCGTGCCCTGTTGTCTTGTGCCCACCAGGGTACACTTCCTGGAAGTTTCTTTATTTCCAAATTTTCTAAATATTACAAAACTGATAAAAAAATATTTTTGCGGATTTTTTGGAGTCCGTTTACTTACCGCATCACGTACCTCCTTATTTTCACGATTTTGGGTGTTCCGGAAGGACTCTTTTATGTGTTCTTCCGGTGTCAAAGTTTGGATAATATTACTTTCAACATTAATGGGTGTACCTGAGATATAATGTTTTATTCGTTGCCCATTAACAACCTTCGGGATTATTTATTTTGATGGCGCCAGACCGATAAACCTCCTCGATGACATATGGGCCTTCCCATTTTGAGACGAGTTTTCATGCAAAGAATCTGAAACGAGAGTTGTACAAAAGAACATATTCTATGACTTTAAACTCACGCTTTTGGATTCTTTTGTCATACCATCTTTTAACTTTTTCTTTGTATAATTTTGCATTTTCATAAGCTTGGGTTCTCCATTCATCTAATGAGCTAATATCAAATAACCTCTTTTCACCGGCAAGTTTGAAATCATAATTGAGTTCTTTGATTTCCCAATATGCTTTATGTTCTAAATCAAGAGGCAAATGACAACCTTTTCCATAAACCGTTTTACATGGAGACATAACCATCGGATTTTTATACGATGCTCTATAAGCCCAAAGTGCATCATCTAATTTCTTAGATGTCGGTGCACAAAAGGAGGGGTCCTATTTTGTACCCCTTTACTTGTGTGCAGGCAGTTGGAGCTGCGCCTGCGGCCACACCTAACGGGGCAGTGCAAGGAAGCAAAGCCACAAGACAACCAGAACAACGCCAAGCCAGAAACACGAAGAGCAAAGGAGCGAGGTGGACTCCCCTGGCAAGGCCTTATCGGGACGGCCTCAGCAGCCTCGCCAAGAACCTTGCCGGGGCAGCTTGATGAACACTAGCAGAGCCGCCCCCCTTGAGCCCAAGAGTTCTAACACCATCAACCACTTTGGAACTGAGGCTCGGGAGGCACCTCCATGGTGGCATGCAAATCTTTGTGGAGACCAAAAGCACACAAGACTAGATGATGACCAGAAGACGACGATCCTCGGCAAGATCCTTGCCAAGGATACCTACGAGATCCCAGGCAAGACCCTTGCCGAGGACAACCATAATGTCGCGGCAAGTCCCTTGACGGGGCCCCGACAAGACTCTTGCCAAAAACATCTGCGGGGCTGCAGCCAGGCACACATCTGTCAGGACTCCACCGTTGTTCCCATGCAGCTGCCAGCCCTCCAGCTAGGCAGGCGCCTACGTGGCGACGTGCAGCCTCTAGGCCCACTCGGTAAGCACCTGCATGGTGGCATGCAGATCTTCGTAAGACTCTGCCACCGCACCAACTCAACAGCCAGCCAGCGTGGCGCTACACGCCTTGTCAGTTCGGACATTCGTCGAAGCCAGGCGAAGCGGCGACAGCTGGTATGAGCTTCCTTGTCGTCCCTGATAAAGCAAGAAGGGCACGTCGGCAGCACACGAAATGCATTTGTCCTACAGTGCCAGGAGATAGACTCGATTACGATATAGCTTTCCACCTCATGTGTGGCACTTTGGCAGCCCCTTTGACTATAAAAGGAGGCCCGCGCCGTACTGAGAGAGGATTCGGATCTTGTGGACCCTGAACGCCTTGTAGCTAGTCCAAGAAAACCAGATAAACAGAAACTAGCAGGAGTAGGGTATTATGCATCACTTGCGGCCCGAACATGGATAATCCCCTCGCGTTGATCTCTCAATCCCGCTCTTTCCACAGCCCCACGCCCACCAACTGTAGGAAAAAGGGATTCCTGGTGATCCCATAGGTGTTGTTTCCCCCGATATCTTTGGCGCGCCAGGTAGTGGGCGCAAGCTGTGAAAATACGGTTTGAAGGTTAGCACACCGACTTCGTCATCACCATGGCCCAAGAGAAAGGGAATTATAACGATCGGTTCGTCCGGGGCCGGCCCGTCCGCGCCAGCGCGAGCAGATGGCCTGGTGCCCATGGATGGGGCCGGAGGTGTGGCCCGCGAGAATCCATGACATTTTGGCGACCGGAGCCACGCGAGCGGCGTCGTCCGAATCCGAGACGACGAGTTGTGCACCGATGGGTCCGGGGCGGGGCCCTGCAGCCCATGGGCGGCACAACAGCCTCTACGGCACCGCGGCCGGCGCCCGCGCCGCGCCCTTCCCAGGACGCGCGCGATGAGCAGTGCCGGAGCTCTCGGGCACTGCCGCGGAAAGAGCCATATGCTCCACTCGCAGGACGAACAAGGCCGGCGTGCGCGCTCAGATGCCGGTGCAGGCGGCACGCGACCGCGAGACCGTGACAGAGCCCCTTCTAACCCGGTTAGAAGCCGGAGCGCATCACGGTCTACACAGATCTTGCATCCGCCTACGCCAGCAGAAGCGCTGGCGCGTGTGGAGCTGCTCCTCGACTCCCCACTGTGGAGAAGCTCAATGAGTGGAGAGCCACCATCCAAAGCCTTGTCACCTTCGCCAACAAAGACGAGCCGCTCCCAACGGGACCCTCGCACCAGTGTCCTGATGAGCTGGCGCACGCTGGCGGTGGGGGACCAAAGACGCTACGAGAATGGTGCACTCTCCCTCCCCCCGGCGACCGCAACAACAGCCACCGGCCCGTCGATCCGACGTCGGTGACAACGTTTCCACCGGTCGTCCAACCCGCGAGCCCGCCGCGAGTGACGTCAAGTCCTTCAGGAACGGCCCCAGGAAGACGCTCGAACTACCATCAAACGATGATGGGAGACGCGCTATCAGTCAGATCGGTGTGCGAGGCCTACTATGGACCACCCGGCGCCGGGGGACCCCGGCGACCTGCCTTACGAGGTGGGTTGTCCAGCCTTTACCCGAGAGCTGCGGTAGTTCCAGTGGCCCTCCCACCGCACGTTCAAGCCCGATGTTGGCGAAAAGTACAACGACAAGACCCATCCGTCAGAGTTCCTCGACATCTACACCATTGCGATGCAAGCTGCTGGAGCTCGCGATGACAGGGTGCTTGCCAATTACTTCTCGTTGGCACTCAAACCCAACGTCATGTCGTGGTTGATGCACTTGCTAGTGGATTCCATTTATTCTTGGTCGCATTTGTGTCATGAGTTTGTTGGCGCCTTCACTAGAGGTCACCAAGCTCATGGCCAGGCAAGCGATTTGCACATCATCCCCTAGAAAGAAGGAGAAAACCTGCACAAGTACATACAGAGGTTCAGCCGAGTGCAGTACAACATCCCAGATGTCCATCCTGCCGCTGTCATCAGCGTATTCCATCAGAATTTCCACAATCGCAAGATGCGCGAAGAGTTGGCAATGAACAAGGTCAAGGATGTGGCTGAACTTTATGTTCTGGCCGATAGATGTGCTCAAGCTGAAGAGGGGAGGAAGTACCCCGACAAGGACGCCGGTGCGGAAACGGACTCCACAGACGAAGACGCTGCCGCTCTGCCAAAGAAGGGTCGGCGCCACAATAGGAAGTGCAAGGGCAAGACTGTGCTTGCCGTTGAGGGATCCGGCGAGCTCGGCGCAGCCAAAAAGGCCAAGGCCGACGACCCCGGCAAGGAGGTTGCCAGGTGTGCCGCCTGCTTGGCCCTGGTGGCTGCCGGCAAGCCAGGAGGCTTCGACAAGCAGTACTGCAAGATCCACCGCACCAAGGGCCATGACCTCCAGAACTACCGACAAGTTTAGCTGCTTGTTGAACAGCAGAAGGCTGAATACGAAAGGCGTGATAAGGAGAAAGGTCTAGATGGTGCTAAGGGATCCGGTAAGAAGCGTGGCGGCCCAGGGGGTCGCCGCGGCAAAGATAACCAACATGAGAGGCTCACTCGGGGCCACGATAAGAAAGAGGAGGATGATGACCACGACGAGGACGACGAGTCCGGTGAGCACGAGTTCTAGAAGGCCACAGAGGCCATGTGTGACGATGGTGGTGCCTCGTTGGACACCTCACACCGCCAACTGAAGTAGTGGACGCGTGAGGTTGCTGCGGCGGAGCCATCGTTCGATGCCCAGAAGCCCCTGAAGTGGTCCTGCACGCCCATCGTTTTTGACACCGAGGATCACCCTGATCACACAACTGTGGTCTGGTGTTTTCCGTTGTTGGTCTCACCAATGATACGCAACCTCAAGGTGATGAAAGTGCTGGTTGACGGTGGCGCCGGTCTGAATTTGATCTCGCCCACTGTGATCAAGAAGCTGAAGATTCCTGATGGAGACCCCGAAGAGACGGGCATGTTTCAAGGGGCAACCCAAGAGGGAGACAGCCTAAAGGTAAAATCACGCTGCCCATTATGCTTGGAGGCGAGCTAAACTATAGGACAGAGAAGATCGTCTTTGATGTCGCCGAGATCCCCTTGCCATACAATGGGATCCTTGGCCGCCCAGCGCTGGCCAAGTTCATGGCGGTGTCCCACTACGCCTACAACACGTTAAAGATGCCAGGGCCATTGACCATCATCACCGTCCCCTCCGACAAGAAAGATGCACTCATCTGCGCTGATCAACTTTACCGAGAGGCAATCGCAGCAACTGCTGCGAAGACACTTTCCCCTGCCGTTGAAGCTCCGGGGAAGAAGAAGGCCGACAAGACCCCTTCCGGCAAGACCTCTTCCAGAGAGACCTCTTGCACCCACTCTGGCAAGCGCACCACTTCGGAGTGTTGCGCTCCCATTGAGGACGTGCCAGAGAGCTCCGTCAACAAGAGCAAGAAGTCCAAAGCTGCACCACCAGAAACCAAGAAGTTGTTCGTCAAGGAGGACAGCACAGGCAGGGCTTTCACCGTAAGCTCCATCCTTGACATCAAATAGGAAAGCGAGCTCGTCGCCTTCCTACGGGCGAATGTCGATGTGTTTGCATGGCAAGCATCCGACATCTACGGTGTTCCCAGGGAGGTGATTGAGCACCATCTTGCTGTCTGTCCTCATTCCCGGACCGTCAAGCAAAAGGTCAGGAAGCATGCTTTGGAGCGACAAGAGTTCATCATTGAAGAGATCAGGAAGTTGGAGGCGACATGCCTAGTTAGAGGAGTACTCCACCCCACGTGGTTGGCCAATCCGGTGGTGGTGCGTAAGGCAAATGGGAAGTGGAGGCTATGTATTGATTACACAGATATCAATAAAGCTTGTCCAAAGGATCCTTTCCCCTTGCCACGCATCGACCAGATTGTAGACTCCACTGTCGGGTGTGACCTGCTGTCATTCCTTGACGCCTATTCAAGATACCACCAAATCTTCATGATGAAAGAAGACGAAGAGAAGACCGCGCTCATCACCCCATGTGGTACGTACTATTTTGTACGGATGCCTTTCGGGTTGAAGAGCACCGGTTCAACATTTTCCCAAGAGGATCAAATTGGTTTTGATCCCCAGCTACATAGAAATATGTAAGCCTATATGGATGATATAGTGGTCAAAACCGAGGACAGGGCCACGCTTGTACAAGACCTAGAAGAAACATTTGCAAATCTGCGTCAGATCAACCTCAAGATCAACCTAGAGAAGTGTGTGTTCGGTGTCCTGTCCGGCAAACTTCTTGGGTTCTTTGTGTCTTAGTGCGGAATTGAAGCAAATCCCAACAAGATCAAGGCGATCAAGTAGATTGAGGCACCGAAGCGGGTCAAAGACGTCCGTAGGCTCGCCGGCTGCGTTGCCGCCCTGAGCAGATTCATCTCCAAATCTGTTGAGTGCGCCCCCCACTTTTTCAAAGTTTTGAAAAAGGCGGGCCTAGTAAAATGGACTCCGGAGGCATGGGCTGCACTACAGGAGGTATCTCTCCTCCATGCCGATACTAGTGGCGCCCAAACCGCAAGAGCCGTTGCTACTATACTTGGCAGCAACGAATCAAGTGGTCAGTGTCGCACTAGTGGCACAGAGAGAACTTGAGGAAGATGCACCAATAGTAGCGGAGCCATCGGGTGGCAGGCGGGGCCATCCCTGACAGGGTCTGACGCTGGCATCCCGGCAAGGCGGAGTTGGAGAAGATGTGCAAAGTAGGACAAAAGAAGAAGAAGATGGTGCAACACCTAGTCTATTTTGTCAGTTCCCTCTTACAGGGGGCTAGGTCAAGATATTCTGGTATGCAGAAGCTAACTTTCAGCCTCCTCATGGCCTCAAGAAAGTTGCACCACTATTTCCAAGCACATGAGATCACCATCGTCATGCGCCTCCCGTTGCAATGAATCTTGCACAAACCAGATGCGACTGGGAGGATTGTGGAGTGGGCATTGGAGCTGTCGAGCTTTGGCCTCAAGTTTGAAAGTAGTTCAACAATCAATAGCCGAGCCCTGGCGGAGTCCATAGCAGAATGGATCGCAACGCCCGACGAGGAGATTCAAGAGACCACCCTCCCTAGCAAGGAGACGAGCAGTGAGTGGATTATGTACTTTTTTGATGGAGCTTTCTCACTCCAAGGTGCTGGTGCCGGCGTATTGCTCGTCGTGCCCACCGGAGGCGCCTCAAGTACGTAATCCAGATGCACTTTCCCCAGGGAAGATCGACAAACAAGACGGCGGAGTACGAGGGGTTGTTGGCCGGCCTCAGGATCGCGACAAACCTTGGAATCAGAAAGCTCATCGTCAGAGGTGATTCGCAACACGTCGTCAAAGAAGTAAACAAGGAGTACCAGAGCCCGTTGATGGGGGCCTATGTGGATGAAGTGAGGAAGTTTGAAGAGCGCTTTGACGGATTGCAAGCAGGGCATGTTCCTCGAGCGGAGAACGGCATTGCCGACGACCTGCCAAAGCGTGCTGCCCTCAAGTTGCCTATGGAACCAGGTACCTTTGTGCTTCAGCTAACTCACCCATCCGGTGAACCATCAGCAGGACAACAAATGAAGGAAGGCGGGCCCCGACAAGTAGTTTCCCGCAGAGCTCCCAGGAGCTGTCGGTAAGGACATTGCCGGGAGTCCCAAGCTTGCCGGAGGGCAGCAACCGTCGGCAGGGCCTCATGCCCTAGCCATAGAAGTAGTTTCCCTTACGGCCGAAGATGAGCCTTTAGTCCTTGCCGTCGAGCCCCAGGCTCCGGCATGGGTGCAACCCATCGTCCGTTTCCTCCAAACAGGAGAGCTCCCTGAGGAGCAGGAAGAAGCAGAGAAAGTAGCCCGTCGGTCCAACATGTACCAGCTCGTGGATTATGCCTTCTATAGGAGAAGACCGAACAATGTGAAATTGAAGTGCATTCCTCGAGAGGATGGACTGAGGCTGTTGGCAGAGATACATGGAGGCATGTGTGGCTCCCACATAGGGTCAAGGACTCTTGCCAGCAAAGCGTTCCCGCAAGGTTTCTTCTGGCCCACCGCCCTCGAGGATGCAACTGCACTAGTAACCAAGTGTGAAGCGTGCTAGTTCCATTCAAAGAAGCTTCATCAACCCGCCCAAGCTCTTCAGACAATCCCTCTTTCCTGGCCATTTTTGGTCTGGGGGCTCGACATACTGGGCCCTTGCCCGATGCTACCGGGGGCTTTGAGTACTTGTACGTTGCGATCGACAAGTTCACAAAGTGGCCAGAAGTGGAGCCAGTGAGAAAGGTAACAGCAGAGTCAGCCGTCAAGTTCTTCAAGGGGCTAATCCGCCATTTCGGTGAGCCGAATAGAGTCACCACCGGCAACGACACACAGTTCACAAGCTGCACCTTCATGCAGTATTCAAGACCTCGGCAGCAAGGTCTGTTTTGCTTCTGTTGCCCATCCTAGAAGTAACGGTCAAGCTAAGAGGGCAAATGCGGAAGTGCTGCAGGGCCTCAAGACCAGGACTTTTGACAAGCTACACAAGTGTGGAAGGCGCTAGATTGATGAGTTGCAAATGGTTCTTTGGTCAATCAGGACGACACCAAATCGAGCCACTGGCAAGATACCCTTTGCCCTGGTATACGAGGCAGAAGCAGTTCTCCCCACTGAACTCACATACGGGTCACCTCCAGTGCTCGCTTATGATGAGCTTGAGAAAGAGCAGTTGCGCCAAGACGATGTGACGCTCCTTGAGGAAGATCGTCTTCGGGCTGCTGTGCGAGCTGCTCGATATCAACAAGCCTTGCGCCGACATCATAGCCGCAAGGTTCACGCCCGAAGACTTGAGGAAGGCGACATTGTTCTTCAGCGGATCCAATCCCCCAAGAATCCAAACAAGTTGACGCCAAAGTGGGAAGGCCCTTATTGGGTAATACGACTCACCAGGCCTGGCGCAGTCCGCCTGGAGACCGAAGATGGCATTCCGGTGAGCAACTCCCGGAATATTTAACATCTTCGCAAGTTTTACCCGTAAGGCGCAGTTGCTGGGAGCCTCGACAACCCCCGTTTCATACTAGCCTTGTCGCCGAGGCATGTAACCCTATGTACGGAGCCAGGTGTAGACCCTGTGCGCAGTTAGGGAAAAGGAATCCCTTAGTATGTATAGTTTCCTGTCGATTTCCATGTTTGTGTATATATGCATATGCATGCTTGTCCAGGGTATTGTACTGCTTTTTGATTCCAGTAAATGTTAGTGAACCACCGAGGTTCAGTGCTTTTGTCCTCACTTCTTTCCAGTCACGACAAAGACGCGCGATCCCGCCAAGGACCCAGCTCCGGCAATAAGTTGAGAAGACCGCCCGGCACGGTGATCCCCGGCAAACCAAACAGATAAATTTTACCTCTTGCCCATTCGTATTCGTAACCTATGACTTGGTCATTAGAAAACCTCGCCACTCGTCTTTAAGGACTCGAGGGATCCCATTTCCGACTCGAACGCTGCTTCGATTAGAATGGTCGTGGTGACCCTTGTCAAAAAGAGGTGGGCGGGGGGCTGTGCCCTTTGTCTGTAACCCGATAGATGTGATTCTCCGGCAGGCACAAGGGGCGCTGGCAAGGTGGCTTGCCGGAAGGACTCGTTTATTTACACTAAGAAGGCGTTTCGCCTCCGCACGAACGGACACGTGCACGAGTTACCAACAGGACTATACTTTTTCATTAATATGCTGATGCAAGTACGAAGGTTACAGGATACAAGCATGGGCTCGGGAGATTACATTATATAGAAATTAAGATTTGGCAAGTTCCTACAATTTAAGGAGAAAGATAGGTTCCCCATGATCTCCGTTCTAGGCTTCCTCCCAGGTGCGGCAGGTGAAGTCAAAAAGGGAACGGAGGGGAGCGCACTGATTGAGAGCTTGACGAGGAAGACCCTCGGTAGGGTGTGGGCCGAGGGAGGTGGCGGCGCGGTCAGTCGGAGTCAATGTCCTCCCGCTTGACGCCCTTGTTGTCGTTGTCGCTGTCCTCCTCGTCACTCCCGCTCGAGGAGGAGGGTTCCCCGTCAGAGGAGCTCTCTGCACAACACCTTAAGCAAGTTCCCAAGAGCCCGAAGACCTTGACGGAGAGCAGGCCGTCCTCCATCAATTTAAATTTGAGGACGAGCCCCTTTGACAGGCTATGGGCACGGGTGAAGGTTTTCCATCCACGACGGAGATACATAACATGAAGGGCTGGGAAGTCGACGTCGACCCGCATGCTGCCATTTTCGCAGCCCCTCATGTGCAGCCTCAGGGCCTGAGGCGGATCAAGCTCCATCTCCCAAGAAAACGGAGTGGGGAGACGAAGATGGCCGCACGCTGGCCCATGCAGCCTAACATAAAACTCGCGGGGCTGGTCTTCGACATGGCCCTCCATTACAGGAAGGGCCGCAGGTGGATGCGAAGCCGGTGCGCCGCCCCATCCTCCTCCTCCCCGAGCGCCACGGCGGCCTCGGCCTCGCCCCCTCCCTCTCCCTCTCATGGCCGGCTCCGCCGCCATGAGCTCTTGGGAAGGAAGGGCACACTGTCGAGCGAAGGCCCTCGTCGCCGCCATCAGAGCACCAACACGCCCTCTTACCATGATGAAGGGAGGAAAGGAGTCGAGGCGGGGGAGATGAGCGCTGAAGGATCGAAGGACGTCGTCCCCCTCCCTTTCTACTTATAAAGGGGCGGGGCCGAGGCTCGGCCGCCCCGCTCGACCAATCCGGCTGCCAAGGGGCGCAGGGAATCGGGACCGACCCGCTGCTCCAATCAGCGACGACCCAGTTTCCCGCCTCCACATTATGGCATGTGTCCTCCGTGTCCACCACCTACCCTCCTCGAGGCATGAAGGACACGCGGCAAGCGAACAGGAATCAAGAGGGCGACTGAAGCGACCGCATTCCACCCCATGACAGTGGGGCGCAGGCACCTTGAAGGCCGCGACCCATGTCCACCTAGTAAATGAGCTGCGGCCCTGCGTTTTCCTCCCTTTTATGGGGAAGGCGTGGGCCGCCTCTTTACCATTTACTACGATGTGACGCATGAGGGCAGCAAATGCCCCACGCATGACCCCCACCTCACGCACGACCCCCATGTCGCGCATTCAACGCGGGTCGTGGGGAAGTGCGACGGGCGAGGGAGTTACAGCAGTACAACATGGCCCTGCGTGCCCGCACACTGTTTTGGGCCTAGCTGAACAATGCATCGTGCTTATGTATGGCCAAGGCCCGGGGGCTCCTGTCGGTGCACAAGAGGGGTCCTATTTTGTACCCCTTTACTTGTGCGCGGGCAGTTGGAGCCGCGCCTGCGGCCCCACATAATGGGGCAGAGGAAGGAAGCAAAGCCACAAGACAACCAGAACCACGCCAACCTAGAAACACGAAGAGCGGAGGGGCGAGGTGGACTCCCCCGGCAAGGCCCTCCAGCAAGAACATTGCCGGGGCAGTTGCCCAATA
This sequence comes from Triticum dicoccoides, assembly GCF_002162155.2. Lineage (NCBI taxonomy): Eukaryota > Viridiplantae > Streptophyta > Magnoliopsida > Poales > Poaceae > Triticum > Triticum dicoccoides. The sequence goes on along the minus strand of NC_041392.1, from coordinate 312,163,923 downwards.
CCAGCAGAGCCTCCCCCCTTGAGCTCAAGAGTTCCAACACCATCAACCCCTTTGGAACCGAGGCTTGGGAGGCACCTCCATGGTGGCATGCAAATCTTTGTGGAGACCATAAGCACACAAGACTAGATGATGACAAGAAGACGACGATCTCGGCAAAATCCTTGTCAAGGATACCCACGAGACCACCAGCAAGACCCTTGCCGGGGACGACCATGATGCCGTGGCAAGACCTTTGTCGGGGCCCCGGCAAGACTCTTGCCGAAAACATCCATGGGGCAGCAGCCAGACCCACATCTGCCAAGACTCCACCACTATTCCCATGCAGTTGCCAGCCCACCAGCTAGGCAGGCGCCTGCATGGCGATGTGTGGCCTCTAGGCTGACTCGGCAAGAACCTACGTGGTGGCATGCAAATCTTCGTGAAGGCTCCGCCACCGCACCAACTCAACAACCAGCCAGCGTGGCGCTACACGCCTCATCAGTTCGGACGCGCGTCGAAGCCAGGCAAAACGGTGACAGCTGGGACGAGCTTTCTTGCCATCCCTGATAAAGCAAGGAGGCACTACAAAAAAATACACTTCCGTGATGATACGTGTTTGTCATAGTAGGTCACTTTTTTTGTCATGCAAGTACATCCATGACAAATTTATGACAAAATCAAGATAGTCATACCTCTGCTGTCATAGAAGTGTTCCATGACATTACCAAAATTATCATCACGGAAGTGTCCACTTCCATGACGATAAATTGCGCGTCACAGAAGTGCTTTCGTCAAGGGTGACCGACACGTGGCATCCACCGTAATGGAACGCCGTTAAGCTATCGGGTCGGGTTTTGGATCCAATAACCCGTTAACAGCCCCGACCAATGGGGATTTTCCACGTGTAAAATCATCGTTGGCTAGAGGAAACACGTGTTGGCTCATCGTCAGGACAAATGTCATCCACTCACTAGACAAAAGGCGCCTATGATACGTCGACACATGGCACGGCCCAACAAGTTTAAATGGACCGGCCCAACTAAAGTCCCACAAGATTTTGCGGACCATAATGGGCCGGCCCAGCTAAAGGACCACGAGATTTTGCAGACCATAATGGGCTGGCCCAGCTAAAGGCCCACAAGATTTCGCGGGCCATAATGGGCCGGCCCAGGTAAAGGCCCACAAGATTTTCGTGTGCCATAATAGGCCAGCCAAGGTAAAGGCCCACAAAATTCTTGCGGATCATAATGGGCCGGCCCAGCTAAAGGCCCACGAGATTTCGCCGACATTAATGGGTCGGCCCAGCTGTAGGCCCACAAGATTTTGAGGACACTAGTAGGTCGGCCCGTTAACTGGCTGCCATGTTTTGGGCCAAATGCTCGCCCATATTTGATCCAGTCTATTAATGGCCTGCCATGCTCCGGGCCTAATATTGGCCCATATGAGATCTGGCCCGTTAAAAGCCTACCACGTTCTGGGCCAAATTACGGCCCAGATCAGGTCTGGCCCTTTAAGAGGTTTTGGGCCTAATTATGGCCCATATCAGATTCGACCCGTCAACTAGACACTATGCTTTTGGGTCCACTTGCTAAAGGCCCACTTAGTAATTCGGCCTGATATTAGTTTTGTCCTTTTAAGGGCCCGTTTAACATTTCGGCCCTATATTAATTTCAGCCTATTAAGAGCCCGTCATATAGTTGGGCCTAACTACGGCTTGGTTTGCATCCGGCCTGCTCACAGCCGATATCTGATTGGGCCAAACAAGGACCAAGACAATTTTTCGGCCTGTTAAAAGCCCGTGATTTGATTCGCACAATCATGGGCCGGGGTTCATTTCGGGCTGCTGCCGGCCCGTGAGCTGGTCGGCACGGTTCAGGCCCAGCCTACATCGTGATTGCATAAGGGCCCGATTATGTACCGTAATTTTACGGTTTGGCCGGTTTACTGCGAAGACAGGATATATATACAGTAAAATAACTGCAGCATCATGAATAAGAAAAAACCTATACTATACAATAAAGAAATTACAGCATATTACATCCACTGGGCATCAATGTTCGCCACTATGATAATAAAGCACAAGCAGACAGCAGATTACATACACTGGGCATCAAAGATCGCCACCAGTGCAAATAAGCACGCCGACAAAAAAATATACAAAACCGATAGCACTTCAATAGAGTTCAAGAAAGGTTAGCACTGCTGGGGAGCTGCAGCGCAAGCAGCTGAGCAAGATGACGAGACTGCGCTTGTTCAACACTTATATCTTCCTCACTCTGAAAGATAAACAAGTAGACATATGACAGGTTTTGCACATAAAAGTATCAGTGTTGACTATTCATCACATTTCTTACTGACGAATAAAGTGACACAGTTTAAATTCGCATTAACACAATAAGGTATTGTTCAGGTCAAGACATGGCAGGAAATGACATTGTGAAGGAGTTGGCAGCTTCACGACACCACTGGATTACAGATCAATGGTTAGTGTGCTGTCAATTTATATCATTTCAGATTGGCAAATAAAGAGACAGTTTAAATAATAGTAGAATGATATGACATTGTTCATTGTTAAGACATTGCAGAATATGACATTGTGCTATAGTGGGTAGGTTCACCACACCACTTGATTATAGATGAAGAACAGAAGCATACATGTAGTGCAAAAGAAGATCACTTGCTCTGTATATTTTAATTTACATGGTATTAAGAAGGAACTTGGTTGTACAACTGAAAACATAAATTCAGAAAGGACGAACTTTTTTTATGAACTACATATAATAAACTTTAAACAAGCAATTTGACGCAAACACCAAAAATAAACAGCTGTTGCATTCATGCCTAACCAAATATATACAACAAAGTTTGAAGGCTTGAGATGGACAAACTTACATTATTGTTGAAGACATGCTCTATAAAGGCCTTGTCCATGCTGTTGGGGGGGGGGGGCAATTCAAGAAGTTTACCACAAAATCTTCTTCAAAAGCATTGCCTTTATTCTACATTTTGTTAAGAGTATATATAGATGTGATAATATACGAAAAAATGGAGAATATTTAAGATAAGATTAAGAGTGATGCTACATAACCAAGTAGCTATAAACGTAAGTGCAGCGATACAGGCAAAAGGTGCAGCCAAGAGCAATGCACAGCTAAAATTCTTCAGTACCAACCTTATGGTAAGAGTAAATATAGATTTGATGTGTAGAAAATGGAGGGCAAAGGAAAATAAGCTGCAGAGTGATGGTACATGAATAACTACCTATCATTATAAGTACACTGATAAAGGAAAGCATGTACTTACAAGAACAATGCAGAGCTAAAAAAACATTGGCATTGGATATATTCTACACTAATGTAACTATTCATACAGATCAGATAATTTGGAGTGAACAATTGATAAGCAAGCTATCATGCATACTGCTATCACATAATGAACCAGGTATGTATGCAAGTACAGTGATACAGGACAATAGGTACTAACAAGAGCAAAGCAGCGGGCAGCATACTTGTGATATCCTGTCGTTCTTGTCAAACCGGAATTCTTCTTCGAGCAGATTTCCTCCAAAAAAGATCCGTAAGGCACATGCGGAAAAGTAGAAGTTCAAATTGTCATCTGATTTCATAGATAGTACCTCATCCTGGGAATGAGACCAGTGCATAACAAGGTTTTTCCATTCAATGTCTTCTAAATTTAGCACAAGAGACTTCACCGGAAAATTGTTTATAGACTTGCCATCAAAGTGTGATTTCCTCAGGTAATTCCGATACTGCTGCAATGCTTCCTTGAAAAGCACAAGCAAGCTTTGCTCGTCATGACTATCCAGATTGACCCTCGCCTCGTTACAACAATGTAATGTAAATCATTGATGTGTTCAATCAGCAAAAAACAGGAAAATAATAACCATGAATAATAGCACTTACACGTAAGTTGGACAGGAAGATGTGAAAATGGTTTTTGACTTCATAATAATCTTCCCATGACGGGAATATATGCATGTAGTCCCTAACAACATGGAAAGCATTGTCTTTTAAACTGGGAATAAATGGAATGGGTTCCAATGTATAGGAATTGGCCTTCTCTGCAGTTGGGATAGGTCTTCGGCCGGTGGACTTGCTGTACTTTTTGCTGGAGTGGGATTTTTCTATGGTACAACTAGTGCTATGGCAAATGAAATCGGTATACCTTTTGCTGGAGTGTAGGTCCTGTGTGGTGGGGCTAATGGTGTGGCCAGTGAAGTATGGGTACAGTCTGCTGGAGTCGGTCCTACATTTTGTGTCACTGGTTGTACAACCAATATAAGTGGGGTGCGGTCTGATTTCGCCGGCACCACCACGTTTTTCAAGGACTTTGCTGGTGCTCCTTCAGGTTCGGCAATCACCCTCTTCTTTTTTGATGTCTGATGCACAAGAACAGCATTTCAGTGGAAAAAATGGTATGATGACAGATGGAATATGTATTGATAATGGATGGGCATGGCATCTCGACATATATCATGAGTAAACTAAGCAGATGGCGATGCAACAAAGTAGAAGAAATGCAAGACAACATATGCAACATACGTGCAATCAATAAAACCTTGCCAAATTAGAATAGGCACCTTGATGGGTGAACAGGACATGCCATCTGCCTTTGACTCCTCGAGGTTAGAATAGTCATTAGGATGATATTCTGAACAAGAATCAATAGGTGGGGAGCGTACTAGTTTCATTGCTTCCAGAATGGCACTCAATGCCTTGCTGCCAATTTTGTAAGTCATTGCAGTGTTCCACAATATTCTTCTGATGCGCGGATTCTGATATTCATTGTAATTGCATATAATATCTGAGAACCATGAAAACATAAATAGTTGTGAGATTATCTTTGTAATGCAGATGATATTCTAATATAGGGGCGCCCCTGTAAACACTTGTGTGCTATCACTGGATTCTGATGAGAGAGCTCATGTGTGCTGTAATATGGTGCGTGCATTTATATAATCTGGCACAAGTACACAAAAAAATAGGCTCCAGAAGTAAGGATAGCTGGCAGATGATAGGTTCATAATATACTGTATAGAGAGTTTATTGCCAAACCATGATAACAAGAGCACACAGCAACTAGGCAGATCATAGTGTACATAATAGGGGTACACCATAACCAGGATATATTAATCGGGAAAGTGGAACTGGTTGGAAATTATGGTGTTGTATTGCCGCTAGTAATTGAAAGTCTATCGATCACGTACAGTCCAGCTCTATCAGCTATTGACTGCAGATGTCCCTGCTCCCCTTCCTGACAAGGAACATACTGTCCTTCCCATACAGAACACCGCACGGGCCGCCGGTCGAACCACCGGCCCCACCGCCTGTGTTCCTCCCCCACCCCCACCCCCACCCCACCCGCACCTGCGTCGAGTTTTCTTCGTTCGACGAGGCCCCACCACCAACCCCCACAACCACCGTCCCCACCCGAGCCCCTTCGATCGCACCGGCGAACTCCGGCGAGCTCTGAAAAATTGACTGACCCAATTTTGAAATTTAGTCT
>NC_041392.1:312069492-312158121 GCF_002162155.2 Triticum dicoccoides | reverse complement strand
GCGAGGCCCCACAACCACCCGAGCCCCTTCGATCGCACCGGCGAACTCCGGCGAGCTCTGAAAAATTGACTGACCCAATTTTGAAATTTAGTCTACTGTGATTTAACTAGTGTGGAATATAAAAGGGGAAAACCATAAGCATTGCGAGTATGGTGTTGAGCGTGCCATGGCGGATCTGAAGGTGCAAACCGGACAAAGGCAACTTCACAACCAAGACATGAAATCAGAGTAAAGTAGTGGCGATCTATTTTCTTGCTGTGATAAATAAGTTGAGTAGATACGAAAGAGTACCGCCTCTGGTGCGACGCCGTGTATGCATCTGCTGAGAATTTGACGGTGCTGCGATAGAGATGGATGTCGGCGGCGTTGAAGCAGATCTAGGAGGGTAGATGGTGGCAGCGGGGCGCGGTGGACGAGACGGTCGTAGGAGCGGCACCGGCAAGGTGGACGACGGCGGGGATGAAGCGAGAGGACGGGATGCAAGGATCCCGGCCCAGAGCCATGGATGAGAGAGGTCGATCTCTTGTAATGGACAGCGTCGGGGTATCAGCTCCGGCATGGTGGAGGAGGACGGCGGTGGATGGGGTGGCGGATGGCGGCGGGCGGAGGAGGGTGGGGTGGAGAGGGTGTTTTGGCGCCTACGGAGTACGAATGGGGAAAAGGGAGGTAGAGAGGAAGGGGGGAACCATGTATTTAGGGTGCGCTCGTCTCAAATGCAAGAAAATTTACAAACTTAGCCCCCATTTCAAATTTCTACTACATCACAGCAACGCTAGTCGGTTTGGGATAGGACGGTAATCTCGCATACACCGAATATTTGCCGACGAGAGTTTGTTTTTGGCGCCCACCATGTATGAAAATGAATCGGGGAGGGAGTCGATTTCGGCCGGGCACACACTGTGTTTTGGCGCCCACCGTGCATGAATCTGGGTGAAAGGCGGTTACGTCACGTTCGGGTGAAATTACAAACCTACCCCTATCAAAACCTATAGAAATCCAGCATATAGGCTTTGCGTGGCAAGGATATGCAGTAGTGATTTCCATCTCACAGATTTTGGTTTCGGGCAGTTACTGTGACTTTCCCCGCTTCGTTCAAATTTTGCAGAGTGCACGTTTACCGTGCCAACTCAATTCGAATCCCATTTGTATTCTATTTTTTCCGGGCGGGATCCATTTTCAATTGGAATTACATTCTATATACATCATTTTTTTAATATATACTTTCAAAAGCACAACAAAGAATTCTGCTCCTTTATATGTATAATATGATTTACAAATACAATGATCTCGAAATCTTAAGGTTGAATTTGAAAAAAATTAACCAAATTATGTTCTACTAAAATGTATGGATCAGTAATATCTACATATTAAATAACATAGATGTGCGTGAATTCATATGAGTATGCATGTTTGATAGATCAATTTTGGTTCGAGTATGGATTACATGTATCATCATCTCGAATTCAAATATTTGAATCCCTTTTTTGTTCACTCCTTTCACGCCCATCTTTCTCGCATGCATGCTCCTTCAGGTAGCTATCACTCTCTTTTCTCCAGCTCACCCGCACACTCTCTTCATGTTGCTCCTATCCTCGCAAACATGGTCTCTCGATGTCTCCCTTAAGAAGTGTCACACTCTCCCTATCATTATAAATTGCACGGTTTTCATTATCTCTGACGTCTCTACTGTTCTCTGGTATCACTCGGTACCTAAGCTTTCTTTTTCACCGCCAAACACACAGTCTCCACTCATCTTTCACTTTGTCTTTCTCTCTATGGGATTCTCTCACACACCCTATATGTCTCTACATATGACTCATACCACTAAGATTACTCTCTCTATCTCTCCTGTAGACACAACATTTGTTGCGGTCTCCTTTTCGTCTCCATCCCAGACTGACATTATTCATTTGTTTACCTATCAGACAACCCCGACTACCGTCTCCTCTCTCACTCTCACAGACACACACGCACAACTCCTGCTTCCACTCCCCTTCTCGACTACCGTCTCTCTCTCTCACACACAAAACTCTCTCTTTCGCACCCCGACTCGTATTTCTCTCACAAACATTTATCGACTAGCTAGCCTCTAGATAGGTTTATACACCCGCACACTCGTGCTTCCACCATCGCATACATGTCTCTCTCCCGCTCCTTGTATCTATGTAGATTTTTCTTCCCTTCTTGAGACACGCCCTCTCGATCGTGCACACACACACTATCGCCTCATTTTAAGCTGATACCTATTGCACACACACTCCTTGTGTCTTTGTCAACCATGCACTCCGTCCTCCTCCACTCGCCCTCTCTCACACACACACATGGGCTTTTTGCAACAACTATCAAGATGCCCATGCGTTGCACGGAACATCAAGATGCATTTGTATGAGTAGTCTATCTTGTGGGCGAAAAGGATGAACGAGGGAAGGACTTATTTGCAAATGTGGAGAGGGGTGTGGGTATCTTTTTGCAAAATTGCCGTAGTTTCCTTCCTACCCGTTAGATATAGATCGGACGGCCTATATTGCAGGATGGCAGGCACACGATCATTACCGACAATGCTTATTATAAGAGTAGGGATAAAAAATAGAGTTGGTGATGATGGTGGGCCTGCCATCCTGCAATGTAGGTCGTCTGATTTATATCTGACTGATAGGAAGGAAAATATGGCAATTTACCCGCACTCTTCACCACATTTGCACATAAGGCCTTCCCTCGTTCACCCTTTTCTCCCACAAGATCTTGATGTTCCGTGCAACGCACGGCGGCACGGGCATCTTGCTAGTAAGAGTAGAAATTAGACATATACCACTTCTCGAATCTTGAAACCAACAACATTCCTCCCTTATCTCATCAAAACCGCCAAAGGAATATATTTTGAGTGAAACATAACATATTTTTAGTGATATACGTATTTCAAAGCTAGACTTTTTTTCTATCAAATCGATGAATATGTATTAATTAATCTACTTTGATCGTGTGGCAATGCATTGGCACATTGCTAGTAGTTATTATAATTTTTTGGGTACCAGACAAACGGTGGTGTACATATATGACGAGAAGAGGCGCACGCACGCAGTCAGCCTCTCGCTGTCTCACACACATGAGTGTTACGTCAAGGCGACGTTAACAAATAAACCCTAAAACCCTAGGGGCACGATTGCTGCGTTCGCGGGTATCGGGTATGTGGGGGAGCACCTTTGTAGGAATAGTCAGCTCGCGTGATAATTTGATCCGTAGGAGATGATGGTCGGGACCACAGGTGAACGACTTGGAGCGTGGTGGCTCGCCACTGATCGCCGGTGATGGCTCTAACCTGGTACTCAACGGTGACCATGGAGATTTGGGAGGCCATGGATTTTGGAGGAGGGTTAGGAGAAGTTGAACTGTTGTACCCCGCAAAAAAAACTGGGAGTGAACTAATGTGAAAGGACGGGACGACTGGGAGCGAACTATTGTAAGGTAGAAGATGGGGACGAGTAGGGCATGTGAACGGCGTGGGGTTGCTGGCTTGCCCGATGGATAAACGGCTGCAAGCCCCCAAAGAGTTCTCAAGAACTATGTGGGACCCACTAGATGTCATGTCTACTAGACCCATATCGTAGGCCTGACGGTATAGCTTATGCCTGTTCGCACGCCATGCCGGCGCGTGGATGTAACTTCACTTAATTCTGTCAAACGTCGCGCCTCCCACGACCTTCGCCTCCCTTGCGCGGTCGCGCCCTTTGAGACTTCGACCGTCCATAATGAACAATTTTTTTTGCCTTTTTTAGACAAGCAATTTTTTTTGCCTACTCCGCATGCATGATACTCCCTCTGGTCCTTTTTACTCCCATCAACCGTTTGCAAAGTGTTTGACCAAATTTATACTTTTTTTGAACACCACCTTATATTAATTAACCAGCCACACCAGTACACTCATTCGATACAATATTCACCACACAGGGCGGTACGTTATTTACAAGAATACCATCTAATCTATTGTCAAAGCTATACTTAGCGATTAAGTGTGCCACCTTATTGGCCGAACGGCTAACCTTTGACAATTGAAGATTGTTGATCAACTTCGACATGCTCAACGCTTTCATCTTCAGGTCACGCATAGTAGACCTATCAACGCTTTGACATGCATCAATGAACTCCCACGACCAAATTTATACTAAAAATATCAATATCTACAATACTCCCAAAACACTTAGGCGCAGTGCATTAACTTCTACCTCGTTTCTTGTTTCTTGACATATCATCCAATAGGAGATGTGGGTGTGCATGCTTTTAATGACTTGAGACTACCAAACACGACATGCAGTTGTTAGTTCATTGCATGCAATGCTATTAATTAGCAAATAAACATTAAGATCCCTCGTTTTCCCCTCCTCCTTGGTCACAGTGCACAATCTAAGATGGCTTGCTCACCTAGATGGAGGGAGTACTGATTATAATGAGTATAAGAACTACATTTTATAATGAGTGTAAAAATATTGATTTGACATTGTGAATGTTGACACATTGTGGAATAGTTTTTGAAGTCTGCAAAAGTACTCAACTAGTGGTGTCGTTCTCCACAAAAAAATGTGTTTACCAATGCATGCATGAACACTAATTACTCTAAACCCCCTCTCTTCTTTAATTCTTTGCCACATCAGCATGTTTGCTATTCCCGTGTGCATGATACCAGCTAAGGTACCACCGTTATGGCCAGCCTTAATCATCTCATGCAATAATTTAGTGCACCTTGAAATATGAACATGTGTGGGGCGTGTTTGTTTTTAATGACTTGAGACTATACCTAGCCCGACATGCAAGATGACTTATTATGCACCGTTCCCCATACCTGCAGGAAGCCCGTTCGTCTCCAAATCTTTTCCTCTCCATGTGTGGAAACAATATGCCTGCCAAACTCTCCTTCTCCCTCCGGCGGTCCCACCACTCCACCCCGTGTGAAAAAATCTGCATGCCTGACTCTCCTCCCCCCACGCTCGTCCAATCCGTTGTGACCAGCAATATTTCCACCCCTTCGCTCCCCGCAATTTACTCCAACAAATATGCCCATGTAGTTGTTACTTAACTGCAGGTGCATTCGGTCACTGACATATGGGCCCAACAGGGGTCTGGCCCACCTGTCAGTGACGCAACTGCACCGGCAATTAAGTCAGTGTAACTCAGAACATATCTTACGTAGGTGTGCCATTGCTCGCTATAAATACTGCGCCTCCCACGACATCACTATCTCCTCCCCCTCACGTCCACATTCATCGCTATCTCCTCCCCCTGCCTCTCACGTCGACCACCATGGCATCGCCCCTACCAAGCCCTAGGAGCCCCGCGTTGCACCGTGCGGACAGTCACGCGTCGCCATTCTGTTCCTCGCCGCCACTAGTCGAGGAGGACACGTCAGTGTTCCGCTCCTCGCCGCTATGCGACGCGTCATCGTTCCGTTCCTCGCCGCCACTAGTGGAGGAGGACGCGTCGGCGTTCAGCACCTTGCCGCGACGCGACGCGCCGCCGATTCGTTTCTCGCCACCACTAGTCGAGGAGGACGCGTCGGTATTCCGCTCCTCACCACGACGCGTCGAGGTGGACGCGTTGGCATTCCCAATCTCGCCAGCACGCGCGCCGGAGGACGCGTCGGCTCCCCGCTACGAGGAGAACACCGCACCGCCCGCCGAGCCCCCCAGCCTTGAGGAGCTTTGGAAAGAAATGGATGTCGCCTTGTGGGAGGCTTTGCCTCCAGTAGAGCGCGCCAAAATAGAGGCAGAGAAGAAGGCCGAGGAAGAGAAGCGCACCGCGGAACAAGCTGCCTCGGAGGCCTAAGTCGCGTCCGAGAGAGTCAGGCAATTGGCTCTTTGGCAGAAGGCTCGTGCGAGGGCCGTGAGGGTGGCGGAGGACGCCCGTGCCGACGCCCTGAGTGCAGTCGGGCCCAAGCGCCTCATCTATGCTTGGCGGTACGTGGACCGGGTGCACGCTTCCAGCGAGGAGGAGTACCTGTTGGTGCCGGATCACCACACCGGTGAGATCGCGCTCGCCCGCCGGCAAGCCGCCAATCAGCACCTCGCGAGTTGTGAGGCTGAGGAAGAGGCCTGGTGTCGGCGCGTTGGGAAATGGCCGTGCCCCAGGGCACTCGTGGAGCGCCGCAAGCGCTCCTGCGAGCGCCGTGGCTTTTAGGTGGAGTATAATTTTTGTTTCATAAGGCGATCTCATTAGTTTTGGGACGCAAATGATAAATCCCGAATGTTCAGGAATTTTTAGCGTCCTTAATTAAGCATGTAAAAGGGAATGTTTGTAAACCTTGTGTATTCGTACGCGTTTTGCAAGTACGTGCATATAGCACAAACTTTACTATATACTATCGCACTACACGTCTCTCTCGATATATGCTTGCAGACTGTGCTACTCCATCTGTCCAGGTCAATAAGTCATCTTCGGTTGTGCACCGTGACCAAGAAGGAGGGAAGACTTATACACCTAGACGAAGGGAGTACTACTATTAAATATGTACGTGCAAATGCACGTTTTAACATTACGATGCGGTTTTTGTAAAAGTAGAAAAACAACACTAGTCAAGCTTGTGAAACGATTCAATGCAAAACAAATGCAAAAATGCTCGTTTGATTGTTTAGTTTTAGCTTCCTTCTCTGTGGTTATTTCTCTGTCGTACTTTGTACAGAGTATCTCACTGGTTGGAAAGGCATGCAAATTACCAAACCGCTTCCTACACCCTGTATCTCACTGGTTGCCGGCGTGGACGTTGTCGCCCATGTCGTCGAGGATGAGGTTGCCGAGGTCGGGGAAGAAGTCATTGTTCGCGAAGTCGTCGCTGCCAGCAGTCGCACGAGTGCACTCCCCAAAAACCTGATCGCCCCTCTCCCGTACAGGATCATGAGAGGCGGGGTTCCGGAGGCCTGCTGTCCCTTCTCCCGGTGCACACCGAAAGGAGGGATGGAGAAGACTTGCTTGGCGGCACAATGATCTGGAATAGTGGTGAGAAACTATATAGTGCGGGCCGGGTAGGTTGTGGGAGTATAGCTCTGTCCTCTGCTCAGCTCAATCCTGCAACCCGCGACGCGTCGTGACGAGGCGTGGCATGGCGAGGCGAGCGAGGAGGAGGAGCGCGCGTGTAGGTCTCCTCTTCTCATGCTCATACAAGTGGTAGAAGAGCTCACCTTATAAAGGCCTACTAGCAAAATTCCAACATCGGCCAGGCCGTCCATGAAACGGGAGTGGCTGTAGGGGACGTTGCACCAGTTGAATATATGAGCAAGTTACTACGCGATTTAATCCGAATAAGCACAAAATATATCATGACGGCTATAACAGAGATGAAACTAATCATGTGGACTAGCATACTAGTAGGATACAGAGTAGAAACATGAATTCTACCACGATTTCGAACAAGAAGGACAGAAACACATACGATGCAACGGGAGCAGCACCGTTGGCGTTGAGGTTGTCGCCCATGTCCAAACACCACGTAGACACGGTCTTTGAGCACGGTTCGTAGTCGTTCCATGCTCGGGCATTGAAGTTTGTAACTATTTTAGATTAGAATATACTACTCCTCCGGTGCTAGTAGTAGAGGAGAGTCCTACTCTACTACTCTAGTCAAGCAAGTTAGGGCATAGCATTGTAGGGAGTACTAGTACTGTGATCACTCAAGCAAGTTGTCTGGCATCGACATGACCCTACGCTGCTGGTATGTGTCTCGTAAGTCAAGCGGCATGCTGTAGTCATCATCACCTGTCCACTTCCCGCAGCACATATTCGCTTCTCCATATTTGTCCGCGCATAATCTTATCCAATCTTCCATCCCCGCTAAGGCGCCTCCCCCCCTCGTCCGAAACCCAAGCACTAACAATGGCAAAACCGAGCAGCGTCCGCCAAAAGAGTGGCTGAAATTCGCTCGCCACAGAGGTAATCAAGCTCATTGTTTATCTGTGGACAATCTTAGTACCATGCCGCTCGCCGCGTGCTTGTCGGGGCTATACTGTTTACTCAAAGCCCTCAGGCCGGAGCTTTTTAAGCCAACTCCTTGCTTGCTGATGCCGCCTGATCTTCAGAAACGGTGTGTCATGCAGCATAATGATCGTAGGGTGGCGAGCATCAACCCCTTTGACTGTGATCCGATCCCCGTCAGCCTCACCTAGATTAACTATATGTACTGGGTCGGCATGAACACGTCTTGGATGGTGCTCATCGACGGTCGCAGATGCTGGATGCTCGTGGAGGTCTACACCCGGCGATTGATCCCCCTTCCTTAGATTAACACTGCACTGCTTTGGCATCGCGGCCCAGAATACTAGGAATCTTCCAGTAGCCAACATGATACCAAGTTTGATTTGCTCAAGGTTGTAATCTGCCAAGTGCCCACAAGATCTGCGAATTATAAAGACTTCAGGCTAATTGCATTCTTCAACCGTGGTCTCGCCTATCTGACAGGTCACTGCGGTAAGTGGATAAATCTGCACATCCATCGCAGGATCATACATCCTCCATGGTTCTCTGATGCCATTGAACACAAGGGCTTCATTTACGCTGTCGACTCCTTCTATGGCTGGACGTATTGCTGGCCTACTCCAGTCATCGCTACAAACGGCTGTTACAGCAGTATGTTACTTTCCTATGATATCATGATGGCTTGCTTATATTACTGTCAACATTTGCTGAAAAAATATTCATGCTCATAACATGTTGTTCTTAAGATTGACTAAACCAAGAGCCCTTTTTTATTTGACTCCAACTTGATATGATGTTGTAGGCCGCCTGGTATCCGTATCCTTCCTAATCCCAGAATCTTTCAAAGAAAAGTGGCATGGCAGTTGCAGGTGGTTCCTGGCTCGATCAGACGATGGCGAAAGATTGATGATTGTTCGCACGTACCGGACGTGTTGTTTCGCGGAATATAATAACAGTCACTGCAAGGTCTTTGAGCAGGATCCCAGCTTCTTTGGGCCTTCAGGAATTTTTGACTGGAGGCTGGTAAGTAGCCTTGGTACACGCTCTCTGTTTGCCGGACTGAATTATCCGATTAACCAGGAGATAACCGACGGCAAGGATCATGATGGCAGCATGGTTTCGTTCATCAGGCAAAATTGATTGTACACAGCGTACCGTGCGTCTCTGCAGCCCAAAAGTAGGAGAGAGGGTCGCAAGTATCAGACTTCGACCTGCTGGCTGGAGTTTCCCCCGTCAGGCACCCATCCGGTTCAAGCCGTCAGCCAATCTCCACAGCTTAATAAATAGTAACGTCTAACTGAGCCAGTTAGTTAGATGCGTACACTTGGTGTAGTAGGATCTTTATTTAGTTTGATGCATACACTTGTTCTTTTTTGGTAGCCCTTTTGTAATGATGGCTGATGTTTGGTTTGGAAGAGAGAGCTGCTTCTTCACGCTTCTGGCCTGCTTACTGCTTCTGTTGCACCCCCAGCCCTGGTTGCTGCTGCTGCTGTTTTCAATGTACAATCAGTAGTATATTTCGTCTGTTGGTTGAATAAATGTGTTGTTAGAACGACAAACACAATGTTTTGGAAGTCGTTGCATGGTTCGATCCTTTAGTGACCCATACCATATGTAGCGCATACTATTTATCATACGGAACACATTTTTTTTAAACTCGGAACACATTTTCCACTTGTTGATAACATGCAGCCCACTGATGAAGGCCCAATAGAGAAGCCCATAATAAACTGGAAGGGAGGCTCTCACATGAATCCGGCCCAGGTACATGCTCATGGTCCCCTAAACATAAATAAGTAAATAAATAAATAAATAAAGCTAAATGCTCATGCACCAGTTCTTTGGGAAAATAGGTAGCCCAGTATTTCTTTTTGAAGAATACCCAAGCTAGGCCTATTTGTTTTCTCCGAATTACTGGGCTGCAAATATTTCAAGACGAGGAGGGATGCATTCCGGCCTGGCTTAAGAGTATGGTCAATGTCTATTAAAAGTAATATCAAAAGGGGTTGAAAATTCCAAAAAAGTTATAGCAAATGGGATATAAGTTTCTTTCTTTGCTTTTGTTCTTCACTGATATCTTATACGTATTTCATTGGATTTAACATGACATAGTACTAATTTATTTTTAAATTTGTTTTAGTATGGCTATTAATTTTTGGATTAAGAATATTTCGTTCCCCAGCAAAAATTTGTGACTTTTCAAAATTTCCCACATATTTAGTTAATTTTTTGACCCTGGTACTGACCAGAAAATGGCCAGCAATTCTAAAAATGGAAAACAGGCTGAAAAAAATTCCATATGAATTAGAAAATGAGTAAAACCTATAAGAATAATAGCAAATGGGCTATACACGCCACAGATTTCGAGGCTGACTTGTTTACGCAAGGCTTTGTCAGTGAACACATGATTCTAGCAGCAGTTAATGTTGGATGTCCATCCAACGGCCGACGTGCTTCTTCAATCTCTGATCTTCCTGCTCCATCGTCCTAAACTAGCACCGGCAGGACTGCCTGCTCCCTCCTCTTGTGGCCCGCTGTGATGCCGCGCAGGCTTCCCCGGCCCACCCTACTCCCTCCGCTGGCCTGGCCGCACGCAATCAACTGCCTCCTTATTACGCGAAAAAATGATTCCTCCCACTGACATCTGGGGCGCACCGGTTGGGAGGCTGGCCTGTGGGCCTACTAAGTTGACACGTACGCAGGGCTTGTCAACTTAGTCAACAAACGATTCTAGCAGCAGTAACCGTTGGATTTGAATCGAACGGTCCTGCTGCTTCTTCAATCGCTGCTCTTCTTGCACCAGCCGCCCAAACCAGCCCCGGGGAGACCGCCTGCTCCTGCCTCCAGTGGCCTGCTACCTCTTGAGCTTGCTATGGTTTTCCCCGAAGAGGAAGGGATGATGCAGCAGAGTAGTTTAAGTATTTCCCTCAGTTTTTGAGAACCAAGGTATCAATCCAGTAGGAGGCCACACTCAAGTCCCTCGTACCTGCACAAAACGATAGCTACTCACAACCAACGCGATTAGGGGTTGTCAATCCCTTCACGGTCACTTACGAGAGTGAGATCTGATAGATATAATATTGTTTGGTATTTTTGGTATTTTTGGTATAAAGATGCAAAGTAAAAAGTAAAAGGCAAAGTAAAAAGCAAAGCATGATTAAAGTGATGGAGATTGATATGATGAGAATAGACCCCGGGGCCGTAGGTTTCACTAGTGGCTTCTCTCAAGAGCATAAGTATTCTACGGTGGGTGAACAAATTACTGTTGAGAAATTTACAGAATTGAGCATAGTTATGAGAATATCTAGGCATGATCATGTATATAGGCATCACGTCTATGACAAGTAGACCGAAACGATTCTGCATCTACTACTATTCACTCATCGACCGCTATCCAGCATGCATCTAGATTATTGAGTAACGCCTTTAGCTAGATGACATGATGTAGAGAGATAAATTCATGCACTATGAAATAAACCCCATCTTGTTATCCTCGATGGCAACGATACAATACGTGCCTTGCTGCCCCTTCTATCACTGGGAAAGGACACCACAAGATCGAACCCAAAGCTAAGCACTTCTCCCATGGCAAGAACTACCAATCTAGTTGGCCAAACCAAACGGATAATTTGAAGAGACTTGCAAAGATAACCTATCATACATAAAAGAATTCAGAGAAGATTCAAATATTATTCATAGATAGACTTGATCATAAACCCACAATTCATCGGTCTCAACAAACACATCGCAAAAAGAAGATTACATCGAATAGATCTCCACAAGAGAGGGGCAGAACTTTGTATTGAGATCCAAAAAGAGAGAAGAAGCCATCTAGCTACTAACTATGGACCCGAAGGTCTGAGGTAAACTACTCACACTTCATTGGAGAGGCTATGATGATGTAGAAGCCCTCCGTGATGACGGCCCTCTCCGGTGGAGCTCTGGAACAGGCCCCAAGATGGGATCTCATGGATACACAAAGTTGCGGCGGTGGAATTAGGTTTTTGGCTCCGTATCTGATCGTTTGGGGGTACGTATGTATATATAGGAGGAAGAAGTACGTCGGTGGAGCACCGAGGGGCCCATGAGGCAGGGGCACGCCCTAGGGGGGGCCCCACCCTCGTGACCGCCTCTCTGATGCCTTGGCGTAGGGGCCAAGTCTCCTGGATCACGTTCGGTGAGAAAATCACGTTCCCGAAGGTTTCATTCCGTTTGGACTCCGTTTGATATTCCGTTTCTTCGAAACACTGAAATAGGCAAAAAATAGCAATTCTGGGCTGGGCCTCCGGTTAATAGGTTGGTCCCAAAAATAATATAAAAGTGGAAAATAAAGCCCAATATAGTCCAAAACAGTAGATAATATAGCATGGAGCAATCAAAAATTATAGATACGTTGGAGACGTATCAGGCATCGCCAAGCTTAATTCCTGCTCGTCCTCGTGTAGGTAAATGATAAAAAGAGAATTTTTGATGCGGAGTGCTACTTGCCATAATTTCGATGCAAATCTTATTAATCGTGATATGAATATTCAGATTCGAAAGATTCAAGACAAAAGTTTATATTGACATAAAAATAATAATACTTCAAGCATACTAACAAAGCAATTATGTCTTCTAGAAATAACATGGCCAAAGAAAGTTATCCCTACAAAAATCATATAGTCTGGCTATGCTCTATCTTCACCACACAAAGTATTTAAATCATGCACAACCCCGATGACAAGCCAAGCAATTGTTTCATACTCTAACTTTTTCAAAACTTTTTCAATCTTCACGCAATACATGAGCGTGAGCCATGGATATAACACTATAGGTGGAATAGAATGGTGGTTGTGGAGAAGACAAAAAGGAGAAGATAGTCTCACATCAACTAGGCATATCAACGGGCTATGGAGATGCCTATCAATATATATCAATATGAGTGAGTAGGGATTGCCATGCAACGGATGCACTACAGCTATAAGTATATGAACGCTCAAAAAGAAACTAAGTGGGTGTGCATCCAACTTGCTTGCTCATGAAGACCTAGGGCAAATTGAGGAAGCCCATCATTGGAATATACAAGCCAAGTTCTATAATGTAAAATTCCCACTAGTATATGAAAGTGATAACATGAGAGACTCTCTACTATGAAGATCATGGTGCTACTTTGAAGCACAAGTGTGGTAAGAGGATAGTAAAGTTGTCCCTTCTCTCTTTTTCTCTCATTTTCTTATTTGGGCCTTTTCTCTTTTTTATGGCCTCTTTTTGTTTGGGCTTCTTTGGCCTCTTTTTTTACTTATTTATTTTATTTTTCGTTCGGAGTCTCATCCCGACTTATGGGGGAATCATAGTCTCCATCATTCTTTCCTCACTGCGACAATGCTCTAATAGTGATGATCATCACACTTTTATTTTTTACAACTCAATACTTAGACCAAAATATGACTCTATATGAATGCCTCCGGCGGTGTACCAGAATATGAAATATGACAATGATGGAGCGTGTCATAATAAACGGAACGGTGGAAAGTTGCATGGCAATATATCTCGGAATGGCTATGGAAATGCCATAATAGGTAGGTATGGTGGCTATTTTGAGGAAGGTATATGGTGGGTGTATGATACCGGCGAATGGTGCGCGGTATTAGAGAGGCTAGCAAAGGTGGAAGGGTGATTGTGCGTATGATCCATGGACTCAACATTAGTCATAAAGAACTCATATACTTATTGCAAAAATCTAGAAGTTACCAAAGCAAAATATTACACGCATGCTCCTAGGGGATAGATTGGGAGGAAAAGACCATCGCTCGTCCCCGGCCGCCACTCATAAGGAAGACAATCAATAAATAAATCATGCTCCGACTTCATCACATAACGGTTCACCATACGTGCATGCTACGGGAATCACAAACTTTAACACAAGTATTCTTTAAATTCAGAACTACTCAACTAACATGACTTTAATATTATCACCTCCATATCTCAAAACAATTATCATGCTTCAATCTTTTCTTAGTATTCAACACACTCAAAAGAAAGTTTCACAAATCTTGAATACCAAGCATATTATTATTAAGCAAATTACCATGCTATTAAGAGACTCAAAATAATTGAAGTGAAGCATGAGAGATCAATAGTTTTTTAAAACAAATCCACCACCGTGCTCTAAACGATCTAAGTGAAGCACATAGAGCAAAATTATAATGCTCAAAAGATATAAGTGAAGCACATAGAGCAAAACTACTTAGCTCAAAAAGATATAAGTGAAGCACATAGAGTATTCTATCAAATTTTAATTCATGTATGGCTCTCTCAAAAGGTGTGTACAGCAAGGATGATTGTGGCATACTAAAACACAAAGACACAAATAATACAAGATGCTCCAAGCAAAACACATATCATGTTGGTGAATAAAAATATAGCTCCAAGTAAATTACCGATGGAAGTGGACAAAAGAGGGGATGCCTTCCGGGGCATCCCAAGATTTGACTTTTTGGTATCCTTGGATTATCTTTGGGGTGCCATGGGCATCCCCAAGCTTAGGCTCTTGCCACTCCTTGTTCCATGATCCATCAAAAGAATTCACCCAAAACATGAAAACTTCACAACACAAAACTTAAAGTAGAAAATTCGTGAGCTCCGTTAGCGAAAGAAAAAAAAAGACCACTTCAAGGTACTGTAATGAACTCATTCTTTATTTATATTGGTGTTAAACCTACTGTATTCCAACTTCTCTATGGATTATAAACTATTTTACTAACCATAGATTCATCAAAATAAGCAAACAACACACGAAAAACAGAATCTGTCAAAAACAGAACAGTCTGTAGTAATCTGTATCTAGCGCAATATATGGAACCCCAAAAATTCTAAAGTAGATTTCTGGACGTGAGGAATTTATATATTAATCATCTTCAAAAAGATTTAACTAAATAGCACTCTTCAAATAAAAATGACAGCAGTTCTCGTGAGCGCTAAAGTTTCTGTTTTTTATAGCAAGTTCAACAAGACTTTCCCCACGTCTTCCCAACGGTTCTACTTGGCACAAACACTAATTAAACACAAAAAACAAAAACAAAAGAGAGCCTAAATAATTTATTTATTACTAAGCAGGAGCAAAAATCAAGGAATAAAAATAAAATTGGGTTGCCTCCCAACAAGCGCTATCGTTTAACGCCCCTAGCTAGGCATAAAAGCGAGGATAGATCTAGGTATTGTCATCTTTGGTAGGCAATCCATAAGTGGCTCTCATGATAGTTTCATATGGAAATTTTATTTTCTTTCTTGGAAAGTGTTCCATGCCCTGTTTTAATGGAAATTGAAATCTAATATTCCCTTCCTTCATATCAATAATCGCACCAACCGTTCTAAGGAAAGTTCTACCAAGAATAATAGGGAAAGAAGGATTGTAATCTATATCAAGAACAATGAAATCTACGGGCACATAATTCCTATTTGAAACAATAAGAACATCATTAATCCTTCCCATAGGTTTCTTAATAGTAGAATCCGCAAGATGCAAGTTTAGAGAGCAATCATCAAAATTACGGAAATCTAGCAAATCACACAAAGTCTTGGGAATAGTAGAGACACTAGCACCCAAATCACACAAAGCATAAAACTCATGATCTTTAATTTTAATTTTAATAGTTGGTTCCACTCACTATAGAGTTTTCTAGGGATAGAAACTTTCAACTCAAGTTTTTCTTCATAAGATTGCATCAAGGCATCAACAATATGTTCGGTGAAGGCTTTATGTTGACTATAAGCATTTGGAGAATTTAGCACGGATTGCAACAAGGAAATACAATCAAATAAAGAACAACTTTCATAATTAAATTCCTTGAAATCCAATATAGTGGGTTTAGCAACATCTAGGTTTTTATTTCTTTCAATCTCACTTTCATCAATTTCATCATAAAGATCTAAATATTCCGAATTTTTAGAACGCCTTCTAGGTAAAGGAAGATCATATTCAGTTTCATCAAGATTCATATTGCAAAACAAAGAATTAATAGGAGACACATAAATAACTTTTAGATCTTCATCTTGATTTTCATAGGAATTGGAAGAACACGCTTTAATAAAGGCATCTTTGGAAGCACGCATCCTAGCGGTTGTTTCCTTGCACTCATCAATGGAAATTCTCACGGCTTTGAGAGACTCATTGATATCATGCTTAGGAGAAATAGATCTAAGCTTTAAAGAATCAATCTTGACAGAAATTCTATCAATGTTCCTAGCCAAATCATCAACTTTAAGCAATTTCTCTTCAATCAAAGCATTAAAATTCTTTTGTGAATTCATAAACTCTTTAACACGATTCTCAAATTCAGAGGGCATCTTATTATAATTTCCATAAGAGTTGTGTAGGAATTCCCATAGTTATTAGAAGGATTACCAGGATATGGCCTAGGATTAAAATTCCCTTTATAAGCGTTGTTACCAAAATTATTCCTACCAACAAAATTCACATCCATAGATTCATTGTTATTCTCAATCAAAGTAGACAAAGGCATATCATTAGGATCAGAGGAAACACTCTTAGTAGCAAATAATTTCATAAGTTCATACATCTTTCCACTCAAAACATTGATTTCTTCTATAGCATGCACTTTTTTATTAGAAGATCTTTCAGTATGCCATTGAGAATAATTAACCATAATATTGTCTAGGAGTTTAGTAGCATCTCCTAAAGTGATTTCCATAAAAGTGCCTCCCACGGCCGAATCTAAAAGATTTCTAGAAGCAAAATTCAATCCGGCATAAATTTTTTGTATAATCATCCACAAATTCAAACCATGAGTAGGGCAATTACGTATGATTAATTTCATTCTCTCCCAAGCTTGTGCAACATGTTCATGATCAAGTTGCTTAAAATTCATAATATTGTTTCTAAGAGAGATGATCTTAGCGGGAGGGAAATACTTAGAGATAAAAGCATCTTTGTACTTGTTCCAAGAATCAATACTATTTTTAGGCAAAGACGAAAACCAAGCTTTAGCACAATCTCTAAGCGAAAAAGGAAATAGCTTCAATTTAACGACATCACTATCGACATATTTTTTCTTTTGCATATCACATAAATCAACGAAGCTATTCAGATGAGTAGCGACATCTTCACTAGGAAGGCTGGCGAATTGATCTTTCATAACAAAATTTAACAAAGAAGTATTAATTTCACAAGACTCAGCATCGGTAAGAGGAGCAATCAGAGTGCTCATAAAATCATTGTTGTTGGTATTGGTGAAGTCACACAATTTAGTATTATCTTGAGCCATCGCAACAAACAAGCAAACTAGCACACGAGCAGACAAGAGCAAACGGGCAAAAGAGGCAAATAGAGAGGGAGGATAGAGAGAGAGGGCAAATAAAACGGCGAGGGTGAAGTGGGGGAGAGGAAAACGAGAGGCAAATGGCAAATAATGTAATGCGAGAGATAGGGATTATGATGGGTACTTGGTATGTTGAGTTTTTGCGTAGACTCCCCGGCAATGGCGCCAGAAATCCTTCTTGCTACCTCTTGAGCTTGCGTTGGTTTTCCCCGAAGAGGAAGGGATGATGCAGTAGAGTAGCGTAAGTATTTCCCTTAGTTTTTGAGAACCAAGTTATCAATCCAGTAGGAGGCCATGCTCAAGTCTCTCCTACATGCACAAAACAATAGCTACTCGCAACCAACGTGATTAGGGGTTGTCAATCCGTTCATGGTCACTTACGAGAGTGAGATCTGATAGATATAATATTTTTTGGTATTTTTGGTATAAAGATGCGAAGTAAAAAGTAAAAGGCAAAGTAACAATGCAAAGCAAGATTAAAGTGATGGAGATTGATATGATGAGAATAAACGCCGGGGCCATTTTCACTAGTGGCTTCTCTCAAGAGCATAAGTATTCTATGGTGGGTGAACAAATTACTGTTGAGCAATTGACATAATTGAGCATAGTTATGAGAATATCTAGGCATGATCATGTATATAGGCATCACGTCCATGACAAGTAGACCGAAACGATTCTGCATCTACTACTATTACTCCACTCATCGACCGCTATCCAGCATGCATCTAGAGTATTAAGTTAAAAACAGAGTAACGCCTTAAGCAAGATGACATGATGTAGACAGATAAATTCATGCAATATGAAATAAACCCCATCTTGTTATCCTCGATGGCAACAATACAATACGTGCCTTGCTGCCGCTTTTGTCACTGGGAAAGGACACCGCTAGATCAAACCCAAAGCTAAGCATTTCTCCCATGGCAAGAACTACCAATCTAGTTGGCCAAACCAAACGGATAATTCGAAGAGACATGCAAAGATAACCAATCATACATAAAAGAATTCAGAGAAGATTCAAATATTATTCATAGATAGACTTGATCATAAACCCACAATTCATCGGTCTCAACAAACACACCGCAAAAAGAAGATTACATCGAATAGATCTCCACAAGAGAGGGGGAGAACTTTGTATTGAGATCCAAAAAGAGAGAAGAAGCCATCTAGCTACTAACTATGGACCCGAAGGTCTGAGGTAAACTACTCACACTTCATCGGAGAGGCTATGATGATGTAGAAGCCCTCCGTGATGATGGCCCTCTCCGGCGGAGCTCCGGAACAGGCCCCAAGATGGGATCTCGTGGATACAAAAAGTTGCGGTGGCGGAATTAGGTTTTTGGCTCCGTATCTAATCATTTGGGGTACGTATGTATATATAGGAGGAAGAAGTACGTCGGTGGAGCACAGAGGGGCCCACGAGGTAGGGGGGCACGCCCTAGGGGGGGGCGCCCCCACCCTCGTGACCGCCTCTCTGATGCCTTGGCGTAGGGTCCAAGTCTCCTGTATCACGTTCAGTGAGAAAATCACGTTCCCGAAGGTTTCTTTCCGTTTAGACTTTGTTTGATATTCCGTTTCTTCGAAACACTGAAATAGGCAAAAAAACAGCAATTCTGGGCTGGTCCTCCGGTTAATAGGTTAGTCCCAAAAATAATATAAAAGTGGAAAATAAATCCCAATATAGTCCAAAACAGTAGATAATATAGCATGGAGCAATCAAAAATTATAGATACCTTGGAGACGTATCATGGCCGACTGTGCTGCCGATGAGGCCTCATCGCCCCCTACTACTCCCACCGCTAGCCAGGCCCTGCGGTGACGGCAGCCTCACACCGCAGCCGAACCAGTGAACCCTCGTACTCCTCTCCGCGTGGGCATCCACTGCCGCGTCTTTCCCCGGCTCCGCGTCGTCCCCCTCCTAGGCCTCGCCGTCGTCCATCGCCTTGGTGCTCTCGGCGCGGCATGGTCAATGTGGTCAACGACATTCCATCGGAAGAGTACTATACATGGAGAGGCTGACAGCTGGGTCCACGGCCACAGCCCAGTTTTTTTTGTGATTTTCCAAGTAAGTCACTTTGTCAGGCCTGTTGGGCTGCAAATCTTTCAAGATCAGGAGAGCTTTCATTCGGCTGGCCGAGAAAATGGCCCATCAGTAATGAGAAATGGGATGTACATTTTTAAAACACATCAAACCGGAAATTAGTTTCAAATATCTTTTTTTCATTTCAAGATTTGAAATTACATTAATTTTTATGTGTGGATAATTTGTTGGATTTTATATTGATATACATTTATTTTTAAAATCAGTTTGAATGTGAGTCGAAATTTCAGGATTAAAAACAGTTCGGACTACACCGAAATATGCAAAATTTCGTATAATTTTTTAACCGTGGCCACAATATGGGCTGTAATGCTAACAAAAAGAATATGGGATCCAAAAAAACCATAATAATTAGCAAATGGGCTGTAAGTTATTAGAAATAATGGCAGATGGGCTGTATGCTGTTTTCCATAGATTTGAGGCTTTCCTAAAAAAAGGTTGGCGCACAAGCAGTGATTATTGGATGGCCATCCAACGGCCGTCGTGCTTCTTCAATCTCTGCTCATCCTGCTCCAGCCGCTCAAACAGGCGCCGGCAGGACTGCCTACTCCCTCCTTCCCACGGCCAGCTCTGCTGCCGCGCAGGCCTCACAGCCCCACCGTACTCCCATCGCTGGCCTAGCCATCCCTCTACTCACCCACACCTGCTGTTATTCTCCGGCGACGGCATACGAACTAGTAAACCCTTGTATAGTCGTATTCCCCTCCGCGTGGGAAACAACTGCCGAGTCTTCCCTACCTCCGTGTCGTTCCCTTCCTAGGCATCACCATCATCCACCGCTCTGGTGCTCTCGGCGCGGCCTGGTCAACGTGGTCAACGACCGACATGCATCTGAAGTGGACTTTATGTGGAGAGGCCGACAGCGGGTCCATGGCCACACGCAAGGAAATGCCTCCTTATTACGCGCAAAATAATTATTCCCCCTCCTGACATCAGGGACCCACCGAAAGAGCCTCTGTATTTCGCAAAAAAAACGTTACCGCCGCTGACAGCTCGGACCCACCAGCTATATCTTCGCACTCAAGGAAGTGCCTCCTTATTACCCACCAAAAAATGAATACTCCCCCTATTAGCTAGGACCCGGTATAGTGGCAGGCTGAGTTGTGGGCCTACTAAGTTGACGGGGACGGAGGGCTTTGTCAACTTAGTCAATATGCAGGATTCTAGCTCCAGTGATCGTACGATGTCCATCCAACGGCCGTAGTGCTTCTTCAACCTCTGGTCTTCTTGCTCCAGCCGCCCAAACCAGCGCCGGTCATGCCTTGTGCTCCTGCCTCCCGTGGCCGGCTGCGATGCGGCGGAGGCCTCACCGCCCCCTACTACTCCCACCGCTGGCCAGGCCATCCCTCTACTCACCCACACCCCCTGTTATTCTACGGCGATGGCAGCCTCACACCATAGCGAACCAGTGAACCATCGTACTCCTCTACGCGTGGGCATCCACTGCTGCGTCTTCCCCGGCTCCGCGTCATCCCCTTCCTAGGCCTCACCGTCATCCACCGCCCTGGTGCTCTCAGCGCGGCGTGGTCAACGTGGTCAAGGAACAGCTTCCATCGGACGTGGCCTGTACATGGAGAGGCTGACAGCTGGGTCCACGGCCGCAGCAAGGAAGTGCCTCGTTATTACGTGTAGAATAATTATTCCTCCACCTGACAGCGGGACCCACCGGACGGGCCACCGTATTTTGCCCCTTGACTGCTGGGACCTACCAGCTACATCTTCGCACGCAAGGAAGGCCTGACAATCGGGACCCACCTGGTCGAAGCGTACGTAGTGTTGTCATTCTGGTCGCGAACGTGTACGTACATATATACTGGTCGATGTAGAGGTACGCACGTGTCGTAGTAGAGGCGGCCACGGTGCAAGAAAGAAAATATGGCCACATACGGGCGGGGTCTCGAACGCCTACTCACGCATACGTACGGCCAGGGCTCGTGTACATGGCTGGGTCGGAACGGAGAAACAGCATCGTCGTCGTGTTCATGGGGAGGCAACGGAATGCATCGTGTTGATCGGGAGGGCTTGGACGGAACATGCGATGGAAACGAGGCCTGGCATACCGCAGAACGGAGGAAATGGCCTTGTGTTCGACCGGCCACGTTCGAAATGGGATCCTATTCATCGGGAGGGGTGTGACATACCGCAAAGCTGAGGAAACGGACCTCCTACGGTCGAAACGGGGGTCCTGTTGATTGGGAGGGGTGTGGCATACCGCAAAACGGAGGAAACGGACTTGTGTTGGAGCGCTACGGTCGAAACGGGGGTCCTGTTCATCGGGAGGGGTGTGGCGTACCGCAAAACAGGACTCCACGGGATACTGTTCATCTCCACCGTCGACCTCCTCCAGCCTCCACGGGCTCCTGTTCATCCACCGTCAACCTCCTCCAGCCTCCACCTACGATTGTTCATCCACGGGCTCCTGTTCATCCAGCCTCCACCACGCGCTACTCCACCGGCTACTGTTCAACCAGCCCTCTCCACGGGCTCCTATTCAACCACCACTCCATGGGCTATTGTTCATCCTGCCCTCCACCGTCTACTGTTCATCCTGCCCACCACGGTGTGGTCCTGTTCATCCAGCCCTCCACGGGGTCCTATTCATCTAGCCCCAACCGGCTCGATCGATCAGGGTCATGTTCATCCAAAGGCAACACCACGCAGTCCTGTTCATCCACCCGCACCGGGAACTGTTCATCCAAACCCCCCTGCAACACTCACTATTCATCCAGAGGCACCATCGATCAACTTCAGTTAGCAGCAGTAGCGAAGGAATTGCTCGATCGGGTTCAGTTAACAGCCATCGATCGATCGCTCGGGTTAGAGCCAACGCCTCGCACACATGCGCATACATGTACGAGAGAAACGCGCATCGCTCGGCCCTCGACCTCCCACCGTAACCGGGAACTCCCCGAAATTTTCCTCGCCCTTGCTTCTACCACGGTTTTTTCCATCATGGACGGCCCAAAGAATGTCATGCAACTGTTTCTCCGGCCCGCCCAGGACGAAAAGCCCATTTTCTGTCATGATTTTTTGTCATAGAAGTAGGAGCCCACCACATCTATGATGATACCGGGTTTTGTCACAATTATCGTCATAGAAGTGTCATATGTATGACAGAAAAAATTTCGTTCGGCCCAAAATGTCACGGATGTGTCTTTTTTTGTAGTGAGGGCATGTCGGCAGCGCATTAAATGCGTTTGTCCTACGGTGCCAGGAGATAGACTCAATTACGGTATAGCTTTCCACCTCCTGTGTGCCACTGTAGCAGCCCCTTTAACTATAAAAGGAGGCCCACGGCATACTGAGAGAGGATTCAGATCTTTTGGACCCTGCATGCCTTGTAGCTAGTTCAAGAAAACTAGATAAACAGAAACTAGCAGGAGTAGGGTATTACGCATCACTTGCGGCCCGAACCTGGATAATCCCGCCACGTTGATATCTCAATCCCGCTCTTTCCACAGCCCCGCACCCGCCAACCATAGAAAAAAGGGATTCCTCGTGATCCCGTAGGTGTCGTTTCCCCCGACATTAGACCAATTCTTCCTGGACCTATTAACAGTCTTTTGCAAAATTAATTTTATTTCTCTATTGCTAAGTTCAACTTGACCACTAAACTGAGGATTATAGGGTGACGCAATTGTATGGTTAACATCATACTTGGCAAGCATTTTACAGAAAGCACCATGAATAAAGTGTGAACCACCATTAGTCATTAAATATCTAGGGACTCCAAACCTTGGGATAATACCTTCCTTAAGCATTTTGATAGAGGTGTAGTGATCAGCACTACTGGTTGGAATAGCTTCTACCCATTTAGGAACATAATTAACAGCAACCAAAATATGTGTATACCCATTAGAGGAAGGAAAAGGTCCCATATAATTAAATCCTCAAACATCAAATGGTTCAACATAAAGTGAATAATGCATAGGCATTCTTGATGCTTACCGATATTACCTATTCATCACAAGATAAGACGAACTTACGTGCACCCTTGAAGAGAGTAGGCCAATAAAATTCAGATTGCAATACCTTGTGAGTGGTTCTATCTCTAGCATGATGTCCTGCATAAGCTTTGGAGTGACATTTCTGTAGGATTTGTCCCTGTTCATGCTCAGGTACACAACGTCTAATAATACCATCTACTCCTTTATAAAGATGAGGGTCATCCCAAAAGTAATGACTTAAATCATAGAAGAATTTTTTTCTTTTGTTGGTATATAAAGCTAGGTGGTAAATATTTAGCAACAATGTAATTAGCATAATCAGCATACCAAGGAGTATTATGAGCAACATTTATTGCAGCAAACTACTCATCAGGAAAACTATCATCAATAGGTAGCAAATTTTCAAGCCTAGACAAATTATCAGCTACTGGGTTCTTAGCTCCTTTTCTATCAATGATATGTAAATCAAATTCTTGTAACAAGAGAACCCATCCAATGAGTCTAGGTTTAGCATCTTTCTTTTCCATAACATCTTTAATAGCAGCATGGTCTGTGTGAATAGTTACTCTGGAATCAACAATATAAGGTCTAAATTTATCACAAGCAAACACAACTGCTAAGAATTCTTTTTCAGTAGTAGCTTAATTTCTTTGAGCACTGTCTAGAGTTTTACTAGCATAATGAATAACATTCAGTTTCTTATGAATCTTTATCCTAGAACAGCACCAACAGCATAATCACTAGCATCACACATAATTTCAAAAGGCAAGTTCCAATCAGGTGGTTGAACAATAAGTGCAGAAATTAAGGCTTTCTTCAAAGTTTCAAAGGCTTCTGAACAATCATCATCAAAAACAAAAGGGATGTCCTTTTGCAAAAGATTCGTAAGAGGCCTAAAATTTCTAGAAAAGTCTTTGATAAATCTCCTATAGAAACCAGCATGACCTAAGAAACTATGAATACCATTTATATATTTAGGATATGGCATTTTCTCAATTGCATCAACCTTAGCTTGGTCCACTTCAATACCTCTTTTAGAAATTTTATGACCCAAGACAATGCCTTCATTAACCATAAAGTGGCACTTCTCCCAATTCAAGGCAAGATTTGTTTGCTAACATCTCTGCAAAACTCGATCAAGATTGCTTAAACAATCATCAAAAGACTTCCCATAAATAGATAAATCATCCATGAAAACCTTAACAATCTTTTCACAAAAGTCATAGAATATAGCATTCGTACATCTTTGAAAGGTAGCAGGTGTATTACATAAATTGAAAGGCATACGCCTATAAGCATAGGTTCCAAAGGGACAAGTAAAAGTGGTCTTTTCTTGATCAGGTTGAGAAACAGGTATTTGTGAAAAACCAGAATATCCATCAAGGAAGAAAAAGTGTGCGTGCTTAGATAATATTTCAAGCATTTGATGAATAAAAGGCAGAGTGTGATGATCTTTTCTAGTTGCTTTGTTTAATTTTCTAAAATCAATTACCATTCTATAGCCTGTAACAATTCTTTGTGGAATAAGTTCATTCTTATCATTAGGAAAAACAGTTATACCTCCTTTCTTAGGGATACAATGAACATGACTTACCCTTCTACTATCAGCTATAGGATAGATTATACCAGCTTCTAGAAGCTTTAAGATTTCTGTTCTTACCACTTCCTTCATCATCGGATTTAACCGACGTTGGAGATCAACAACGGGTTTAGCATCAGGTTCCATATTAATTTTGTGCTGACATAGAGTGGGACTAATGCCCTTTAAATCATCAAGAGTATATCCAATAGCAGCTTGGTGCTTCCTTAGAACTTTCAATAGTCTTTCTTCTTCATGTTCTGGAAGGTTAGCACTAATAATAACAGGATATATCTTCTTTTCATCGAGATAAGCATATTTCAAAGTGTCTTCCAATTGTTTTAATTCGAACACAGGATCACCTTTAGGTGGAGGAGGACCTCCTATACTTTCAATAGGTAAGTTGTGTTTAAGTAGAGGACGTTGTTCAAAGAAAATCTTATCTATTTCAATTCTTTCATGCATATGAAAATCATTTTCATGGTCTAGCAAGTATTGTTCTAAAGGATCAGTAGGTGGTACAACAATAGAAGCAATACCAATTAATTCATCCTTACTAGGTAATTACTTTTCATGAAGCTTTCTACTAAACTTGGAAAAATTAAACTCACGAGACTCATCACCAAAACTAACACCGACAGTTTGTTTCTTGCAATCTATCTTAGCATTAACGGTGTTCAAGAAAGGTCTGCCAAAGATAATGGGACAAAAGTCATCTGGTGGGGAACCAAGAACAAGAAAATTAGTAGGGTATTTTATTTTCCCACATAAGACTCCACATCTCTAACAATCCCAATTGGTGATATAGTGTCTCTATTAGCAAGTTTAATAGTAACATCTATGTCTTATATTTCTGCTGGTGCTATGTCTTTCATAATTTCTTGATATAACGTGTAAGGAATAGCACACACACTAGCACCTATGTCACATAAACCATGATAACAATGATCTCCTATTTTAACTGAGATGATGGGCATGCCAATAACATGTCTATTTTTATCCTTTTATCAGGTTTGGCAATTCTAGCAGCTTCTTAACCATAGCAATACTAGGTTCAACTATAATTTGTCCATCAGGTTTAGGTTTTAATATAGCTTTTGTTAACAACAGTTGAAACTTTAGCATGTTCATTTATCCTAATAGGGAAAGGTGGTTTCTAAATATAAGCAGAAGGAACAATTGGATCAACATTATACAGTATAGTCTCTTATTTAACTGGTATCGGTTCTTTGATTTCTTATTTAATAGGTGGGTGATATTTAAACCACTTCTCTTTAGGGAGTTCACCATGATTCACAAAAGGAGGCTACTATCTCAGAGTCAAGTCCATATTTAGTTTTAAACTTTTAAAAAGCGTGGGTATCCATAAAAGATTTAACACAATCATACTTAAGTTTAATACCTGACTCTTTACCTTCGCTGAGTTTGCAATCTTCAGAGTTGCGTTTAATTCTTTCCAAAAGATCCCACCGGAATTCAGTAGTCTTCTTTATAAAAGAACCAGCACAAGAAGTATCAAGCATGGTTTGATCATTACGAGAAAGTCGAGCTTAAAAATTCTAGATAATAATTTCTCTTGAGAGCTCATGATTGGGGCATGAATATAACATTGACTTAAGCCTCCCCCAAGCTAGAGCGATACTTTCTCCTTCACGAGGCCAAAAATTATATATATAATTCCGATCACGATGAACTAGATGCATAGGATAATTTTTTTGGTGGAACTCCAATTTCAATCAATTCCAATACCAAGATCCAATATCATCGCATAGCCTATACCATACCAATGCCTTTCCCTTCAAAGATAAAGGGAAAACCTTTTTCATAACTTCAACCCTGGATAAACCTGCAAAGTTAAACAATCCATAAATTTGTTCTACATATATCAAGTGCATATCATGATGTTCGGTGTCGGATTTCGGGTTCCGGCAGACCCTTGAGGTTCGAACACTGGGGTGCGCGCGGAGATTTCGCCTCCTACCTACATGCACCCCTCCGCCTCGCTAAGATCTAAGCTATGGAAAGAACAACACGAGAGACACAGGGTTTATGCTGGTTCGGGCCACCGTTGTGGTGTAATACCCTACTCCAGTGTGTGGCGTGGTGGATTGCCTCTGGGGCTGATGATGATGAACAATATAAGGAAGAACAGCCTCGCGAGGGTCTGCTCTTGGCTGGGGCGATGAACTGCTGGGAGGAGTTCAGTCACCCTTCTCTCTCTCTCTCTCTCTGATTGACGATGCCCCTCTCTGATTCTCCTTGGTTCTCCTGTGGGGGGCTGGTCCTATTTACAGAGGCCCTGGTCCTCTTCCCAAATATCGAGCGGGAAGGGAGCCAACAATGGCGGGCTAATTTGAAGGGGGACAGCTAGTACCAGCTATCCTGACAAAAGTAGTCTTCGCCTGCACAAAGCTTTGGTGGTGACGCCGTCTTGGGCTCCACAATGACCTCCATCTCGCAGTCCTCCTGGTCCTGGTCTTGTTGCACCGAAATGGCAACCTTTGCCTGATGCCTCGGTACTCTGCGGCTGCGCTTGCCCCCTTTGCACCGAAGAAGAAAGGAGGACACTGTGCAGGCTGGCACCCGCCTGGCGCCTTTGGTCATCATGGCTTGCGTCACGGGCACCTCGTGAGGTACCCCGCCTTGATCTCTCCGCCTCCTCGCGAGCCAGCCTGGTGAGGCCGTGCCTGAGGAAGCTCCATGTCGTCCGCCCCGCGAGGCTTGGCCCCTCGCGAGGGTCTTGGGTCTGTGTTGGTGAAGATGGGCCGTGCTGGGCCCCCCTTTGAGCCACGCCGCAGGCCGCAGGCAGGCAAGTCTGGGGACCCCCGTTCCCAGAACACTGACAGTAGCCCCCGGGCCCAAGGCGCGCCCAGACTTGGCCGTGCAGGAAGGCGGAAGGGCAAGAGCGAAGCGCCGCGGGCCCTAACAGCCTGCGGCCTAGGGCGCCGCGTGGCGGTTGATTGGACGTGGGCGTCTCCACTTCCCCATGGCGCCTCGGCAACTGCACGGACTGGACAAGTCCCAGCATGCAAAGTGGGTCATGATTACCTGCGATCATGGAGGTCGGAGGTTGGCCTCCGCCGGCCATAAGTACGGAACGGCGTGCGCCCTTCCAGTCCATCCCTCCTTGCTTCTCTTTCTTCCCGGTCCTAGCTCCGTCTTGCTGCGATGGCTCCGATCCGCCGGTTCTCGACGGCAGAGAAGGGAAAGGCTCCCCAAGAGGAACCTGACCCGCTCCCACCGAAGAAACGGCTCATCCTCCGTGGCCCGGACGAGGGGGCCCATCAAGTGGTGTCGAGGCCTTCGTGCGAGCGGGCACCGCCGGGGTTCCCGCTTCCCTTGTACGCCCACATCGAGGGCCCTGAAGGAGCTGATGCTGATCGCCACGGGCGGCGCCGCCGTCGGCGCCGACGGGTAACGAAGGGGTGGGTCGTCCCCCCTGGGGTCCACACCGAGGGATCCTCCCGAGAGCTCGTGCTCCACGTCGCCATGCCTCCTCAGCCTTGGATTCGCCTTCCTCCCTTCTTCGCCTCCATCGTCCCACAGGGAGAGCTCCTGGAGCTTTGGCTGCAGCACGCCGGCTGCAGCACCCTCGTGACCGGGGCAGAGGTTGCGGTCGTTGCCCCGGGCGAGGTCTTCATGACTCGAAGCTGGAGCGAAATCGCCCGGGTTTGCAGGACAAGAGGCGCCTTCGCGATCCACTTGGAGTACGACGGTGCTTCGGTGATGTCCTTCAAGGTCTTCGATGCGAACGGGTGCCGGCTGGAGTGCTGCTCCGGGAGAGGTGGCTGGGACCCTGCTGCGGCGAGGACTGGGCCCGCCGACCGCTCCCTTGGCGGCTCCTCAGGCGGCGGAGGCGTCGGAGGTTCCAGCGACTCCAGCGAGCTCTTCGCGACTCCGGAGACGAGCGACAACAGCTTCGAGCCCCCGAGCCGGCGCCGCTCCTGGAGCAGGGCGGGCTCGTCAGGCTGCCGCCGACTCTGATCTGGATGGGGTTGGCGCCGGTGCTTGACGGCCCACTGTTGATGATGGCGTCTTCTGCAGGGGCGCGCGTAGTTAGTGTCCCTTTAGGATCTGTTCCCTGCGAGGAATCAAAGGCGCGTCCCGTGGGGGCTTGTAAGGTGCCTATGATCCTATTTTGTTAATATAACCCTTGTCGTAGAATTGTGCGAGTTGCTCATTCCGTCTTAGCTCAGTCCTCCCTTTCGAACCTCACGAGGGCTTGGTGCTCTGTGCCGATAGGTCCCAGTCCCAAGGCGGCTTCAGCCGTCGCTGGTATGCCAGGTCGCGATGCCGTGGTCAAGGCCAGCAGGTGAGCGACCCGGAGTCCGGTAAGAGCCCCTGAGTCGCGATGCTCAGGAGGTCCCCTTTGGCGCTTAAGCAGCCATCGTTTGGTGAGAAAGGGGAGCGGCGTCGCTAACACGGGATTGCATTAGGTGCGGGGGTGGTGCCACGGTAGCTGGCGCTTCCGGGTGTTGACTTATCTCGAGAATCAGGGGTCGCTCTCTGGTGTGTCGCCGGGTCCATGCATCGGCAGGCGCGAGGTTGCTCGGCGAGGTCCTTGTGTGTCCCTCCCCTCTCGCGCTTTGCTCCCCTTTCTACTCTACGTCCTCGGGTCCCGGCCCTCGAGCGAGTCTAAGCCGTCACTAGTATGCCAGGTCGCGATGCTGTGGACAAGGCCAGAGGGTGAGGGCTGGAGAGCTAGTAGGAGCCCTGAGTTGCGATGCTCAGGCACCCCCCCTTTAACGTGCAAGCGGTTCACGCGGATGAGAGTTAAGGAGACAACGCAAGGGCCTCGCCTGATGCAGCTCCTTTAAGAGATCCTGTAGACTGATTAGAGAAAGAACGAGGGGTTGCCACGACAATTGACAGTCAGCCGATGGTTGCTTCCGAGGGGTAATGTGGTACTGAAGGCTTGACGAGGTGGCGCCATGCGGGGCTGCCGCGGCCAGAGCTCAGCCATCCAGGTTTGTCAGCGTTGCAGGGACGGACCCATGCGCAAGCATCGTGCCATTTGGGAGCAGTTCCATCAGTTGGTGTCAGTTGAGCGGGCAGCTAGGTCAAACACATTAGCCGCGAAGGAGTGGATTCATTCAAATAGATGCTGGGAAGGCGGACATCACTGGGTCAGGCCCGAGCGACTTGGGGATCATGCAGCCCGAGGGGTGCCCCAAACAAGGTAAGCTAACAACATGAAATAAAAAGGATACACGCCGCAGGGATGGACCCACGCGGCCTGGGAATAATGCAGCCCTGGGGGGTGCTCCCACCTGGAAGTGAAACTTGAAAGATGTCACCTGATGACGTTGAGGTTGAAGGGGTGTTGGTGTAGCAGACTCGGTGGGCTGCGGAAGCTAATCCTCACGAGCCCCCACGCCCGGGGGCCTCGGGAGGCTCCGGAGGTGCTGGCGGCTCCCGCGGACCATCTCCATCTCCGCCAGGGCTGCGGACCGCCTGGCCTCTTGTGCCTCCATGATGCCCCTCATGAGGCGCTGGTACGCAGCAGCCGTGTTCGGCAAGCCGCAAGGCATGCGAACGTAGCTGTGGGGTGGACCTCCGCAACGCCCCACTCGCGAGGGCCAGAGGCGCTCCAGAGAGGCGACTCGGTTGAGCCCTGGTATGTCGATGCAGACGCGCCGCCCACCATCCTCGCCTGGATGGGGAGCCACTGCTGGTGGGCGGCGGCCGCCTTTCATGACTCTAGACTCATGTAGCTCCTGAATGGCCTTGCTGACGCACTCCTGAGGGTCTGGCTCTCCTTGCCTTACTCCTTCTTGAGGGAAACATGCTTCGAAACACGCATCCATGTGGTGCCCAAGCGCCTCCCTCGTGACCCTGGCCAAGTCGGTGGCCCTCCAGGGGAGAGCCCCCGAGCCCTACCTGAGGAGGGCGCCGGGCGCGCTTCCCTATGCGATGGAAGGAGGTTCCCCCCTGGGCAGGCACGGGCCTAGAGGGGCCTGCCTCCTGAGGGGCCGGGCCGTACAATGTCTTCTTCTTCTTGGGGGCGGTCTCGGGAAGCCTCCTGCTTCCGCGATCTGGGTCTTCCAGTGATGCGGCCTGAAAGGCTCATTCCAGGGAACACACCGCGTCCTTCTCTTCACAGGGCACCGTGATGACTCCGCCACTTCCTGGCATCTTGAGGACGTTGTAGCCGTGGTGAGTTACGACCATGAACTTGGCCAGCGCTGGGTACCCAAGGGTGGCGTTGTACGGCAGGCGAATGTGAGCGACGTCGAAGTCGATGAGCTCGGTGCGGTAGTTGTCGCGTGCCCCGAAGGTGACAGGGAGGTGGATTTGCCCAATCGGGACCGTGGAGCCGTCGGTGATTCCGGAGAAAGGCTTGGTTGGCTGAAGCTGGCTGTAGGGCACTTGGAGATTGTTGAATGATTCCACGGACAGGACGTTGAGCCCTGCCCCGCCATCAATGAGGGTCCTGGTGACCACCACGTTGCTGATGATTGGGGAACAAAGCATTGGGAGGACTCCGGCTGTAGCCACACACTTGAGCTCATCTGCTGAGCTGAACGTGATGGCGCATGCCGACCACCTGAGAGGGCGCGTGGCTTCAAGCCTGGGGAGGACTGCATTCACTTCACGGGCGAACTGCTTGAAGATGCGTTGAGAGGCTGGGGCCTGAGCCCCGCCCAGGATGCAGGCGATCGCGCGCGGCTCCTGGAAGCCCCCAGTCCCCTCGTCTTGGTGGCGGTCCTCATTTCTCCTTGGCTGCGGCGGCAGCGGAGGGAGGCCTGCGTTGCCATGCGGGCGATCCTCGCGAGGCTGATCCCTCCAGTCTCCCTCGCGAGGCGGGTCTTGCCAGCGATCCTCGCGAGGTTGATCGCGCCACTCTTGGCGCGGGCCACGGTCTTCCCAGCATCCTACATTCCTTCCTCCTCCTCGACCGTAGCCCCGGTCACCGTGGTCGGGGCGACGGCCGATCCTTCCTTCTCACACAGCTCGGAGCTCTTGACATTCATTTGTGTTGTAGGTGTGGAGGTCATGGTACACACAGTACCGGCTGCCCTTGGAAGGCTCGGGCTGATCTATTCCCCGCTTGGTGTCTGGTTCTGCCGCGAGCATGGCAGCCCCCTTGCGCTTCACATCCTTGGCCTTGGGCTTCTTCTCATCTGGGTCTGCGGTAGGAAGCTCGAGGAGGGAGAGACGCCCTTCCTCAACCCTGGCGCACTAGGTTGCCAAGTTGAACAGCTCCAAGGAAGTGCATAGGTCTTCATGCATCGCCAGCTCCTCCTTCATCTTGACATCGCGCACGCCATCGGAGAAGGCTGAGATGATGGCCTCCTCAGTCACCTTGGGAATCTTGAGGCGTGCGTTGTTGAAGCGCTGGATGTACTTCTGCAGGGTCTCCCCGGGTTTTGCTTGATGCGGCGCATGTCGCTCACGGCGGGTGGCCGGTCGCGAGTACCTTGGAAGTTGGCGATGAAGCGGGTGCGCATCTCATCCCAGGAGGAGATCGTGCCTGGAGCCAGGTTCAGGAGCCAGGTGCGGGCCCCGTCCTTGAGCGCCATGGGAAACCAGTTCGCCATGACCTTCTCGTCTCCATTGGTAGCTTCGATGCCCAACTCGTAGAGCTGGAGGAACTCCGCAGGGTCAGCCGTGCCGTCGTAACGAGGAGGCAGGTCCGGCTTGAACTTGCCGGGCCACGCGACATTGCGTAGCTCGGTGGTGAAGGCACGGCAGCTTGATGTGGCCACGGGAGGCCTTGGGTGACGGAGAGCTTGGTCTTGCATGTCCCCACGCGCTGCAGCTGGGTCTTGACGTGCGGGAGCAGGAGCATGGTCGCGACGTGCTCGAGCAGGGAGCGCCCGGGCAGCTTCTTGCGGGCGAGGGACTTCTTGGCAGCTCTGCTCTTGCTGCGCTGGCACCTGACGGAGCGGGTTCCGCCCAGGGGCCACGCGCCTTGGAGCCATGGCGCCTTCTTGTGGAGGAGGCGGCCGGGGCGACGCCGGAGCTTCGTCGCCCGCGCGGGGCGGGATGCGGTGCAACAGAACGGACCGCGCAGGAGAGCCCCCTGCGGCGCGGACGAGCTTGGCGACGCGGTCGAGCCATTCTTCGTAGACGTCGTCGACGGACGGTAGCGCAGCAGCTCGTTTGCCGCGATGAGCGCAGCTCGAGCCTCCATGGGTGCGCGGAGCGCACGGGACGAAGAACCAGCTGGGGTGAGCGAGGGAGTTGCGGTGCGGCCGTCTTGCCGCACGGACGGATGCTGAGACGATGCTTTCTTCTCGTCCCCCGCCGGGCCGGTGGCGGCGTTGATGGCAGGTGACGGGGAACAGCGAGGACGCCCGCCTATAGGAGCCGTCTGGGCGACGCGGGAAGCGAGAGTGGCCCGACGCTCGGCGCGGGCCCGACGAGCGTCAGACATGGGCGCGATGGTCGGAGGAGAACGGGGTGGTGGAAGATGAATTCCGGCGCACCCCTACCTGGCGCGCCAAATGTCGGATTTCGGGTTCTGGCAGACCCTTGAGGTTCGAACACTGGGGTGCGCATGGAGATTTCGCCTCCTACCTACCTGCACCCCTCCGCCTTGCTAAGATCTAAGCTATGGAAAGAACAACACGAGAGACACGGGGTTTATACTGGTTCGGGCCACCGTTGTGGTGTAATACCCTACTCCAGTGTGTGGCGTGGTGGATTGCCTCTGGGGCTGATGATGATGAACAATACAAGGAAGTACAACCTCGCGAGGGTCTACTCTTGGCTGGGGCGATGAACTGCTGGGAGGAGTTCAGTCACCCTTCTCTCTCTCTCTCTCTCTGATTGATGATGCCCCTCTCTGATTCTCCTTGATTCTCCTGTGGGGGGCTGGTCCCATTTATAGAGGCCCTGGTCCTCTTCCCAAATATCGAGCGGGAAGGGAGCCAACAATGGCGGGCTAATTTGAAGGGGGACAGCTAGTACCAGCTATCCTGACAAAAGTAGTCTTCGCCTGCACAAAGCTCTGGTGGTGACGCCGTCTTGGGCTCCACAATGACCTCTGTCTTGCAGTCCTCCTGGTCCTGGTCTTGTTGCACCGAAATGGCAACCTTTGCCTGATGCCTCGGTACTCCGCGGCCGTGCTTGCCCCTTTTGCACCGAAGAGGAAAGGAGGACACTGCGCGGGCTGGCACCCGCCTGGCGCCTTTGGTCGTCATGGCTTGCGTCACGGGCACCTCGTGAGGTACCCCGCCTTGATCTCTCCGCCTCCTCGCGATCCAGCCTGGTGAGGTCGTGCCTGAGGAAGCTCCATGTCGTCCGCCCCGCGAGGCTTGTCCCCTCGCGAGGGTCTTGGGTCTGTGTTGGTGAAGATGGGCCGTGCTAGGCCCCCCTTTGAGCCACGCCGCAGGCCGTAGGCAGGCAAGTCTGGGGACCCCCGTTCCCAGAACACCGACATTCGGTTCCATCTCCCGCATAAGGAGTAGCTAGCAGTTGTTCTATCATACATGAAGGAATTTCATATTCAATATTTTCAGTAGCTGCAGTAGGTTGAGGGGTAGCTAATTCTGGTTCTGGACAAGGTGAAGATACCCTTAACAAACCCCTCAAAGGATTTTTTTTCCATAGTAACAAGTGACAATAAATTTCAGCACACTATATAAATGTTTCCTTACCAAAGGCGCTTCAATCCCCGGCAACAATGCCAGAAAATAGCCTTGATGACCCACAAGTATCGGGGATCAATTGTAGCTATTTTCGATAAGTAAGAGTGTTGAACCCAACGAGGAGCAGAAGATAATGACAAGTGGTTTTCAGCAAGGTAATGTTTGCAAGTGCTGAAATTGTAAGTAGCAGAGTAGTTTGATAGCAAGATAATTTGTAACGAGCAAGTGACGATAGTAGTAGCAAAAGTGCAGCAAGGTAGACCAATCCTTTTGAGGCAAAGGACAGGACAAAACAGTCTCTTATGATAAGCAAAGTGTTCTTAAGGGTACACGGGAATTTCATCTAGTCACTTTCATCATGATGGTTCCATTTATGTTCGCTACTTTGATAATTTGATATGTGGGTGGACCGGTGCTTAGGTGTTGTTCTTAGTTGAACAAACCTCCTACTTATGATTAAACCTCCCACAAGCATCCGCAACTACGTTATTAAGAATAAATTCTAACCACAACATTAAACTTTTGGATCCAATCGGTCCCTTACTGAATAGGGCATAAGCTGGACTTTAAGCTTCTATCACTCTCGCAACTCATCATCTAATTACTACTCCACAATGCATTCCCTTAGGCCCAAATATGTTGAAGTGTCATGTAGTCGGCGTTCACATGACACCACTAAGGGAATCACAACATACATACTATCAAAATATCAATGACATATCAAGTTCACATGATTACTTGCAACATGATTTCTCCCGTGACCACAATAAGAAAAGTAACTACTCACAAATGATAAACATGCTCATGATCAAAGGACTATTAAATAGCATATTGGATCTGAACATATAGCCTTCGACCAAATAAACCATATAGTAATAAACTACAAGATGTAATTAACACAACTAGTCACCCACAAGCACCAATCTATAGTTCCGGTAACAAGATTGAACAAAAGGGATGAACTAGGGTTTGACATGAGATGGTGTTGTTGAAGATGTTGATGGAGATTGCCCTCCCCAAGATGGGAGAGTTGTTGGTGAATATGATGATGATGATTTCCCCCTTCAGTAGGGAAGTTCCCCCGGCGGAATCGCTCCGCCGGAGGGCAAAAGTGTTCCTGCCCAAGTTCCGCCTCGAGGCAGCAGCGCTCCATCTCGAAAGTCCTCTCCTTATTTGTTAGGTCAAAATGACTTATATACGAGAAGCTGGGCACCGGAGGTGGGCCTGGGTGAGCACAACCCACCAGGGCGCGCCTGGGCTCCCTAGCACGCCCAGGTGGGTTGTGCCCACCTGGTGGGCCCCCTCTGGTAGTTATTTGCTCCAATAATTCTTAATCATTCCATAAAAATTCTCTGTGAAATTTTAGCTCATTTGGAGTTGTGCAGAATAGGTAGCCTGACGTAGCTTTTTCAGGTCCAGAATTCCAGCTGCCGGAATTCTCCCTCTTTGTGTATACCTTGCATATTATGAGTGAAAAGGCATTTGAATTAATCCAAAAAGCATTATTATGGATAAAACATTATAAATAAAAGTAAGAAAACATGATGCAAAATGGACGTACCAATACATGTCGAGCGGGGGTGAGCTCGTGAAGACAACTCAACTTTTTGTACTTCTCGGTGGTGCAAATCTCGGAGTTGAACTCGTGTTGCAGGAGTCTGGAGTCATGCTCCGGATCCGGCCAACTATTGATAAACTAGTACATACTTAAAACTTATTATTGTACATGTTGAGGGAGTCCTGGACTAAGGTGTCCTCGGGCGTCCGGCCTGTTAGCCATGGGCCGGACTGATGGGCTGTGAAGATACAAAGACCGAAGATTCTACCCGTGTCCGGATGTGACTCTCCTGGGGGGAGGGGGGTCATTCAGGATGGATTCAGCAATGAGCTATACTTTGGACATGCTAAAAAAGATCAGGATAGATTGGAACTTGACAGGACGATTCAGATCCGTAGTACACCAGCCTTTTGATGACCTTAGGCAAGTGCTCAGCGGCGACCGCCATCGTGGTGGCGATACGAGCAAGAGTAGCCGCACCGAAACCATTAGCACCACTCGTCCACATTCCCCCAATGTCAGCACCACGTGAGGGAATTTGGAGGCTATGTAGGGATTTGGGGGAAATGGAGAAACTGTGGGGATAAGCTAACGGTCCGGAACTACTTATGGCACTATA
This sequence comes from Triticum dicoccoides, assembly GCF_002162155.2. Classification (NCBI taxonomy): domain Eukaryota; kingdom Viridiplantae; phylum Streptophyta; class Magnoliopsida; order Poales; family Poaceae; genus Triticum; species Triticum dicoccoides. The sequence goes on along the minus strand of NC_041392.1, from coordinate 312,121,454 downwards.
TGTTGTATACGGCACACTATTTATACATGTCGTTTGTGTTAGGTATTACAACGTCACACACGATTTTTGCACCAAACCGTGTGAACACAACGTATGTTAGACACGGTTGCACTTACATTACCGTATGTGATGTACTACCATGTCCATATAATTGAGTTATAGTGATACCGTGTAAACAGCCGCTCTGTGGATATCCTTAAAAAAATAGCCGCTATGCATATAGAGATGGCGGCGGCGGCCTAGGCAGCGGCTACCGAAGAAGAGGTCAATCCTCGGTCGGTGGGCGATGGCGGCCTCATAGGAGCTCAATCCTCGGTTTGCGGTGGGAGATAGGAGGAGCTCAAGTATCGAGGTCGGCGGCGGCGTGACTCGAGCACATCCATCGCGATCGATGGCGAGATAGTGGAGGTCGAATTCCAAGCGGTAGCCGCACTAAGCTTTGCTCCTTGACCCTGCTGTCTTGGCGTGCCGCCGCATCGCGCTTCTCTTTCTGTTGGGTGGAGGTCACCACGCGGCTAATCAATTAAGGTATTCTTTTCGTGAGTGGCTTAATTAAGGTATTCAATTCCTAAGGGTAGTGTTGTACTAGTACTATGCATGTAAATTGACTGACCATTAATTTTTTTCATTGCACGTCTAGATAACATCATGGAGCGCCCTTAGTAATTATGAAAATAAAACCTTGTGATTTATGCATGCATCTTTGGGCAGCAGTTAATCCATGTATTAATGTTGTTGTTTTGTTTTTAATTACCATTCGTGTGGTGCAGATGGAATGATCTCGATGGATGAAGAATCGGAAAACCGCAAATTTTATCAATGGCGTGGCAGAGTTCATGAATTTTGCTGAAAGTAGAAAGAGGAGAATTGGTGATGCGGATTACATCCTGTGTCCATTTACTGATTGTGCCAATACAGAGTCACATGAAGTTGCAGATGTCCAGTTGCACTTAGTTTCTAGGGGATTCATGGATGGATATATAAGTTGGACCAGACACGGTGAAGAGGAGGTCATGGATGAAGATACCCAGGGCAGCGAGATGCCAAACCCTGATCAGTGTCACATGGATGTTGAATCTAACATCGGGGCAGAGGCGTGAAGCTACCAATGGAATACTGGAAAGCCGAAACACCCACTGGAAAACCAAGACGTCGACGCAGATGACGACGATCTTGATATGCCAGATTTTGCTACAATGGTTGCAGATTTCGAGGGCCAAAAAAGGATATGATTGGGTACAAGGATATGCCAACCATTGATGCGGACTCCAAGAAAGAATTGTATCCAGGATGCAAAAAGAAATATTCCAAGTTGAGTGCCCCCCTGGCACTTCTCAGATTTAAAGCAGCAAACGGTCTATCAAACAAGGGCATCACAGAGATGTTAGGTCTTTTCAAAGAAATTCTTCCAGAATAAAATGTGCTCCTCAGAAGCACGAATGAAGCGAAGAAAATTGTTTTCCCATTGGAACTTGAAGTATAGAAGATACACGCTTGTGTGAACGATTGTATATTGTACTGTGGTGAGTACAATGATTTGCGTGCATGTCCCACATGCAAGCATGCATGATACAAGCGCAGGCGAGCAAAGGACAAGTACAAATTGGACGACGAGATCAAGACAGGGATCCCGTTCAAGGTTGTTTGGTACTTGCCTTTAATTCCAAGGTTGAGGTGTTTTTTTACAAACCCTAGAGAGGCAAAGAGGTTGCAGTGGCAACATGATGAGAGAATTGCGGATAAGTTTATGAGGCACCCGAAAGATGGGCTTAGTGGAATTAATCGACAACAAGTTTGAATACTTTGCCAAGGATCTAGAAGTATAAGGCTCGGGGAGTGTACTAACGGGATGAATCCTTTTGGCGATATGAGCAGCAATCACAGCACATGGCCGGCGCTTCTGTGCATATATAACCTAGCTCCTTGGTTGTGTATGAAGAAAAAATACATTATGATTCAATGATTATCCAAGGCCCAAAGCAACCTGGAAATGACATTGACATTTACTTTCAGCTACTGGTTGAAGAATTGCTGACATTGTGGATAGATGCGTCGTGTGCCGACCAAACCTTGCCCATGATCTAAGTCGTGGTCTATGATTGGCCAGAACCCAAACCCCACGGATCATACGTCTGCACCGTTGGATGCTCCCAGATTGAACGACGATCCTCATCCCTTTCGACAGCACATGCAGTTCCAATTGTAATTTTATTTTTATGCATAAAATGCACACTATTCTCAAAAATGTCTTAAATATAGCTAACAATACCTGAAATGTGCCAGAAAATCAAACCCGTGGTATAATGGTGATTGCGTACCATGGAAATTTTTATGAGGCCTAACGATGAAGTTACTGGCCACAGGAGTTTGAATTGATACATCTCCTTTTGGAGACCATGATCCTTCATGTGAGATGCTCCGGTTTGGAAGGAGTGGTCATCAAAACTTGTGCCTAAATTTACCAATTTTTTCCACGGGCTCATGAGAGCACGCCACGGGCACACATCGATGATGATGTCCGAACTCCATCTGAAAATCCTATAACTAACATACCAACTAGGCCTACGCCAATGGCCTCACCTCACGGCCGAAATGTTTGAAACTTCTCCCCGCTTCTTGAACAAACGGATGAAAACTCACAAAGTGACGCATAAATGATTTGTACACCATCTTTGCTAGATTGGACATAACGGGATATCATAGCTAGTATCATGCATGCCAACTAGGCAATTTTGATGAGCTGTCATAGAATTAAATGAAGAAAGAGAGGGTTAAGTATCATATCATGAAACCATATCATAATAAATTCTATGCTACTATGTGTCATGCATGGCAATAAATAAAGTACTACACGATACTACTCTATGGTACTATGCATTAGAGCAAGTACAATAGAGTGACATAAGCAGGCTATAAGGAATAGAATAATATATATGTGCTTATCAGTTGGAGGAAAGAGAAGAGGAGAGAGAAGAGAAGCGGGCTCTTGGTTAGTAGAGACATCTGCAACATGAGACCCAAGACACTTTGTGAGGATGTAAGGTGGGCCAACTATTGATAAACTAGTACACACTTAAAACTTATTATTGTACATGTTGAGGGAGTCCTGGACTAAGGGGTCCTCGGGTGTCCGGCCTGTTAGCCATGGGCCGGACTGATGGGCTGCGAAGATACAAAGACCAAAGATTCTGCCCGTGTCCGGATGGGACTCTCCTTGGCATCGAAGGCAAGCTTGGTGACCAAATATGAAGATTCCTTTCACTGTAACCGACTTTATGTAACCCTAGATCCCTCCGGTGTCAATTCAAATTGGAGGGCTAGATCCTTAAAGAAGAACAATCATAATTAGATAGGCTCGACTTCTAGGGTTTTAGCCATTATGATCTCGTGGTAGATCAACTCTTGTAACCCCCATACTCATCAATATTAATCTAGCAGGACGTAAGGTTTTACCTTCATTGAGAGGGCCCAAACCTGGGTAAACATCGTTTTCCCTGTCTCCTGTTACCATCAACCTCAGACGCACAGTTCGGGACCCCCTACCCGAGATCCGCCGGTTTTGACACCGTCATTGGTGCTTTCATTGAGAGTTTCGGTGTGTCATCGCCAAGAAGTTAGATGGCCCCGTCAATCATCCACAGAAACATTGTCCAGGGAGAAACCTTCCTCCCCGGACAGATCTTCGTGTTCGGCGGCTTCGCACTGCGGGCCAACTCGCTTGGCCATCTAGAGCAGATCGATAGCTACGCCCCTGCCCATCAGGTCAGATTTGGAAGCTTGAACTACATCTTGGACATCTGCGGAGACTTGATCTTCGACGGATTCGAGACCATGGCAGTAGCCACTCCATGTCACCACGATGAACATGACTTAAATCTGTCATCGAACCACACCCAGGAGATGGAACCTACAACCGCTCCAGCTCTAGATCCGGAGGAGATCACGCCATCCGAGAGCGGGAGGCTCAACCCTGTCACGGAGGCCGCAGAGTCAGCAGCGTTGGAGCCGCACACAGACCCAACCTTAAGTGAGGTGTGCGTTGCCAGAACCTCGACCATGCTTCCGACCACAGGTTCCAAAGCATGTGCATCCGTGCACGACGAGCTTGACCAGGCGTCGATCGTCGAATTTAGCTCCGCGGACATATTTCGGCACTCACCATTAGGCGACGTGCTAAACTCATTAAAAACACTCTCCCTAGTGGGGGACTCACAACCGAATTATATCCAGTTTGAACTAGAGGCCGATGACAGAGAATTTCGCTTCCAACCCCCTGCCCACTTAATAGCCACTTTCGAAGACCTACCTGACATGCTCGATTATGGCTCCGATGATATCGATGGTATGGACGACGATGCTGGAGAAGAAGAGGCCCAAAACCCGTCGTTTACCGGATGCAGGACGGCCACTTCCTCGTATGACGCATACATGGTGGATGCACCAAATAGAATAGCAGCGGTGACAAGGAAGATCAGGTTGAGGATAAACCTCCTGAGATACAACCAAAGCGCTGGCGTCAGCGGCGCCGCTCTAAGTCACGTCGCAGCAAAGACAGCAACACCGGCACAGGAGAAGATAACACTCTGGACGGTGCCAAAGACAATGAAGACCCCGTTGAGGCAACTGCCGAACAAAATGAACGGGAAGATGGGCAAGTTAGCCCTGGTGAACAGGCCATGCTCCGAGGATGACACGAGCCTCGGCACTGAGGATTTTATCGTGCCTGAGGAACCTCTCGAGCAGGAGCGCTTCAAGCGCCAGCTAATAGCCACTGCAAGGAGCCTGAAAAAGAAGCAGCAATAGCTTCGAGCTAAGCAAGACTTGCTCAATGACAGATGGACTAACATCCAGGAAGCTGGGGAATACGGCCTCAAGCGACCACTCAAAAGTTACCCGAAGCGCAAATTACTACCTCAATTCGACGACGAGGCGCTGGAGCTCATGCCATCAGCGTACAATGCGGCTGACCGACCGCCACGTGGCCGGGACAAAGCGGCAACACAAGCCGAACACCAGCCCGCCTTACCTCGCCATAAAGGCAGAGACAAAACTACTCAGGCAAACACATATGATCTCCGACAAGGCCTGAAGAATAAAACAGGTCCGACCAGATCGATCTACGGATCACGGGGGCGTGCCTCGACGTGCGACGACGCCTATCAAGCCGAACATGGCAAGTACAATTACGTCCAAGCCGAAAGCCATAGACGGACTCCATCCGAACTACGTCACGAGCTAGCCCGATATAGAGGCGCTGCACACCCTCTCTGCTTCACTAATGAAGTCATGGAACTTGAATTCCCAGAAGGGTTCAAACCCGTGAATATCGAATCATACGATGGAACCACAGACCCCGCGGTATGGATTGAAGACTTCATTCTCCATATTCATATCGCCTGCGGTGATGACGTTCATGCCATTAAATACCTCCCCCTGAAACTCAAAGTGCCAGCCCGTCACTGGCTTAACAGCCTGCCCAAAAATTCCATTGGCAGCTGGGAGGACTTGGAAGAAGCCTTCCTTGACAACTTCCAAGGTACATATGTTCAACCTTCGGATGCTGATGACTTTAGTCACATAATTCAACAGCCCGAAGAGTCGGTCAGGAAACTCTAGACCATGTTCTTAACTAAAAAGAACCAGATCGTCAACTGTCCGGATGCCGAAGCCTTGGCGGCCTTCAAACACAGCATCCGGGATGAATGGCTCGCCCGACACCTCGGCCAAGAGAAGCCGAGGTCCATGGCAGCCCTTACGACACTTATGACACGCTTTTGCTCGGGCGAAGATAGCTGGCTAGCTCGTAGGAATAACATGGCAAGCGAACCTGGAACTGTGGAAGCCAAGAATAGCAATGGCAAGCCCCGATGCAACAAACACAAGCGTCGAAACAACGGTGACCATACCGATGACACGGTGGTCAACGCCGGATTCAGCGACTCCAAGTCCGGCCAGCGGAAGAAGCCCTTCAAAAGGAACAATTCGGACCCATCCAGCTTGGACCGCATACTCGATCTCCCATGCCAGATACACGGCACTCCTCACAAACTAGCCAATCACAACAACAAAGAATGTTGGGTTTTTAAACAGGCCGGCAAGTTAAATGCCAAGAACAAGAAGAAGGGGACGCAAAGTGAAGACAATGATGAGGAGCCCTGGCCACCGAACACAGGGGACAGAAAAAGTCCCCCCCACCCAAGTTAAAACGGTAAACATGATATACGCTACCCACATCCCCAAGAGAGAACGCAAGCGTGCGCTCAGGGACATCTACGCGATAGAGCCAGTCACACCAAAGTTCAACCCATGGTCTTCCTGCCCGATCACTTTTTATCGTAGGGACCATCCGACCGGTATCCATCATGGCGGTTTAGTCGCACTGGTCCTTGACCCAACCATTGATGGATTTCACCTCACGCGAGTCCTCATGGATGGTGGTAGGGATGGCAATTTTATCCCTGGATCTGGATACACATGGATATCCGACCCGGTTGGGCAAGGGTATGGAGCACATTTCTACCCATGGGTCCGTGGATATGGATACCCATGAACAACTGGGTTGGGCATGGTTATAGTTTGTGCTCCATGGATATCTAATGGATACCCGTATGACATGTGGGGCCATATGCCAGTGACAGTAGAAAGAGCAAATCAATGGGAAATGGCAGGAAATATGGAACTTGTGCGATGAGTTATATGCTGCAGAATCAACCTCTGGTATGTCACACTTAAGGACTCATCGTATTACTCGTTACCTACTTATGCATGTAGCTTATGTGTCATTTGTGAGTGAATGATGATGAGTTAATTTGATCTTTGGGAAAGCATCATGCGGACTTTTCTATGCCCATGGAGCTCCATGGGTATGTGGGTATCCAGCGGGTTTGGGCATGGGCACAAGTTGTGCCCATGGATAATTTGGTGGATCGGCAGAGGGTAGAAAGATTGGTAATGGGTTGGATTTGGACCAGCTCCACCCGCCCCAAACCCGACCCATTGCCATCCCTAGATGGTGGTAGCAGCCTGAACCTGCTCTATCAAGATACAGTGCACAAAACGGTCATTAGTCCATCAAGAATTAAGCCCACAAAGACTACCTTTAAAGGAGTCACACGAGGTGTAGAGGCCCGCTGTATGGGCTCAATCACACTAGAGGTTGTCTTCGGATCTCCGGACAATTTCTGAAGCAAAGAGCTGATCTTCGATATCGCCCCTTTCGCAGCAGCTATCACGCATTACTCGGACGAACAGCATTTGCGCGCTTCAATGCGGTGCCACACTATGCCTATCTTAAGCTCAAGATGCCGGCCCACGCGGCGTCATAACAGTCAATGGGAACACGGAAAGCTCCCTGAAAGTGCAACTATCCCTGGGTGGTTTTGGTAATTCCTAACAATATATAGCTCATTGAGCTAACATTATTCCAAGATTAATATTTCAGGAAAAGCTCTATGAATGGCATGGCATGGATGAGGCAAGTCCTTCATGGGCGACGACCGTGATGGAATAGACAAGGTTGCTTCTTCGTGGACCCTTCGTGGGTGGAGCCCTCCGTGGACTCACGCAACCGTTACCCTCCGTGGGTTGAAGTCTCCATCAACGTGGATGTACGATAGCACCACCTATCGGAACCACGACAAAAACATCCGTGTCTCCAATTGCGTTTGAATCCTCCAAACCCTTCCCTTTACATTCTTGCAAGTTGCATGCTTTACTTTCCGCTACTCATATACTCTTTTGCATGCTTTCGTGAATTGTGTAGAGATTGCTTGACTTGTGCTAAGATGGCTAAAATCTGCCAAGAACTAAAATTGGGAAAAGGCTATATTTTATTTGGTCAAGTAGTCTAATCACCCCCCTCTAGACATACTTTCGATCCTACAAGTGGTATCAGAGCTCTGGTCTCCATTTGCTCTGATTTTCCATAGCTTTTGGTGGTCATAGCCTTGGTTTCACAACCTAGGAGAGTATGGCTTCTAGCGAGGGAAATTATCACCATAGAGGTCCTTACTTTGATGGCACTAATTTTGCTAGTTGGAAGCATAAGATGAAAATGCATATTCTTGGACATAACCCCGCCGTTTGGGCTATTGTGTGTATTGGCTTGTAAGGTGAATTCTTTGATGGGAAAGAACCAAACCGTGAAGCTACCGCGGAAGAGTTGAAGATGCTGCAATACAACGCTCAAGCTTGTGATATCCTCTTCAACAGATTGTGCCCCGAAGAATTCAACAAAATCAGCCGTCTTGAGAATGCAAAGGAAATTCGGGATACTTTGATTGATATGCACGAAGGTACCGACTCCGTCAAGGAATCCAAATTGGATGTGCTTCAAAGTCAACTTGACAAGTTCAAAATGAAGGATGGTGAAGGTGTCACTGAAATGTACTCTAGGCTTGCTCTTATCACAAATGAGATTGCCGGCTTAGGGAGTGAAGAGATGACCGATAGATTCATCATAAATAAGATCCTAAGAGCCTTGGATGGAAAATATGATACCGTGTGCACATTGATCCAAATGATGCCCAATTACAGAGATCTCAAGCCAACAGAAGTCATCGGAAGAATTGTTGCTCATGAGATGTCACTCAAGGATAAAGAGGAACTTCACAACAAATCAAGTGGTGCTTACAAAGCCTCATGTGAAGCCCCCACATCATCGAGTGAGAAACAAACCTTCAATGAAGAATTGAGCTTAATGGTGAAGAACTTTAACAAGTTCTACAAGAGTAGAAGCAAAGAGAGAAGCTCCAAGTCAAGGTCCTACAATGACAAAAGATCTTCTAGCCGAGAGCGAAACCGCTACAATTGTGGAAGGCCCGAACACTATTCCAATGAGTGTACGGCCCCCACAAGAGAAGAGAAGATTCTCCCAAGAGAAGAAGTAGAAGAGAAGAATCACCATCTAGAGAAAGAAGGAGTACAGATGATCGTTATGAATGAAGACCCTCACGGAGAAGCAAGGATTCGGAAAGAAAGGACAAGTCATCAAGGAGCTACACAAAACGAAGGCATCAAGATCATGTTGGTGAATGGGTATCCGGCTCCGACTCCGACAACCACTCCGAGAGAAGCTATCACTCCGACTCCGAATATACTCAAGATGAAGGTGTTGCCGATCTAGCACTTGTGACAACCAACTCCTACGACATATTTGACTCACCAAATGAAGGAGTTGGAACATGCTTCATGGCTAAAGGCCCAAAGGTAGCACACCCCGAGTATGTTGATTTCAATAGTGATGAAGATGACTTGTTAGGTGATGATGATTTACTTGTTGACAACTCTAGTGATGAATACTATGATGAAACGTCAATTAATCATGCTAATCAAGATAAAACGAATGACAATGATAAGGAGAAGATTGAGTCTGTAACTAAAGAACTAAACACTCTTAAGTTAGCTCATGAAACTATCTTAGGAGATCATCAAGAACTTTTAAGGACTCATGAGAAATTACGCTTTGAAAAGCTCACCTTGAGCAAGAGCATGAGTTCTTAAAAGCAATCAATGATGATCTTCGTAAGAAAAGTTCTTCTTACATTGCCAAGCGTTTACTCCTATCCACTTACATGCCTCAAGTCAAGTCTAGTAACAAGAACAAGAAAGATTCTTCCTCTAGTAGTAACAATAATCATGCTAAATCCAATATTGTTGCTTCTAGTAGTTCTCTTGATTCTACTAATGATTCTCTTAGCCAAGTTACACTTGAGCAAGAAAATAGCTTATTGAAGGGAATTATAGAGAGAAAGGTGTTTACAAGAGCATTTCCGGAAGTAAGCAATTCGAGGAAATTGTACGCAAGCAAGGAAGGGACCGGAAGAATCAAGGTGATAGTTTTGAACGAAAGTTCAATGCCAATGGAGTTGAGTGGGAAGAAGATCAATACCCCAAGACGAAGTTTGTTCCTCAACAACAGAAGTATGATCCTACTTCTCTCAGAGGGACACAAGCTCAAGATGATCTTCCACCACAAGACCACAAGCAAAAAGGCAAGGTCAAGCTTCAAGAGGAAATTGATGCATTTGAAGAAGATCCTAAGGCCTTGGTCAAGTGGGTTCCCAAGACTACTTCAAGTTCCACTTCATCAAGTACAAATACAACACCGAGGATTCCCATCAAGATGGTGTGGATCCCGAAGAAGAAGAACTAGAGAGTTCTTGAGGGTGACTCTGCCAACATACTTCACTCTTATCATCTTGTCAAGAACAAGTGCAATCAGCTTCCACATCTTGCACTAGTTCAAGGAGTCACAAACCCTCTTGTTGGTAAGACAAGGGACAAGGTAACCTAAAAGCTTTCATAGACATCATCTTGTGTGTGCATCACTCTATGTCTATGGATATCCTTGTTTGTTCCTTGTTGGACTAACCCGTGTAGGTATTGAAAGTGCAACTCACTCCAATGGATAGCTCCAAATGATCTACATCAACATTGAGCATCCACATCTTCAACATCTACATGAAGTCATCATCAACAAAACCCAAGGTTAGTTCATCCCTCTTAGGGGGGATCTCACATCTAGGGGGAGCTTTACTCTAAGAATTGAGCTAAAGCAACTCTAATTGTGTGAACACAACAAATGCTTTATGTAAAAGTGGTAACCCCACTTGTGCTTAAACGATGAGTATGACCTATGATCAAATGTTCTCATTTGACTCCTAAGTCAATATACTCATATATAGATGACCTAGTCATTGCAATTGTTTGATAGATGCTATAATTGGTTGTGCATGCTTTGCCACATATTTCAATTGACATTTTATTGTGTGAGCATGTTGATTGCATATTTTACTCATTTGAGGACATCCACTTGTTGTTTTGATTTATTGGTTTTCTTTTCTTTTGCCAAGTGGATGTACAAGAATGCCTAAGAACTCTCTCTAGCTATCTATGCTTTTCTCGTCTCAAACTCTATTCATGCTACATCACAAAATTTGATCAAGTCAGATTCGAACCACTCTGTGTGAGGAGCACTCGGAGTCCCCGATTCTTCATAGACTTAAACTTCCAAAACTTCTTTGTGCTTTTCGGTCTGACTGATTCCTCCATTTCGGTCATACCGAGATCACTAAGTCGATCTAGGTTTTCAATCTCGGTGCAACCGATTTGAACCTTTCGGTCACACCGAGTTTCAGTAACTGCTTGCAGTTATGAATCTCGGTGCCACCGAGTTGTTCCACTCGGTCACACCGACAGGGTCGGGCTATATATACTCACGGGCAAAATTTTGGAAATTTCTCCGAAACCCCTTCGCCCGCCCATAGCTCGCTCTGCCTCCTGGGTCTCCAGATCGTCCTCCTCGTCGCTAGCTCCCTCCTGTCGCTGGTCTCCGCCGCCGTCAATGAAATTCTTCCCCGCCGTTGCCGCCGTAGCAAGTTCATCGCCGAACTAGGGTATGGACTCGATCACAGTGCTATCCCCGTCCAATTCCTAGCACATTATGTTCATTATGATTCTTACCACGATTGAAACAATCTTATCCAGTCAAAACACTCTGTAGATTACAGTTGAATTGAAAATTTAGGGTTAGGTTTCCGCCGAAACCATCTCGGACCATCCGAGTTGTGGAACTCGGTACCACCGATTCGGCTCAGGCCATTGCACATGTAATTTTCGGTCTGACCGAGAATTGCAAATTGGTGTGACCGAGTTCAGGACTTTGTGAAACCCTAGCAGTCTCGGTGCCACCGAACTGTGACTGGGTCTGACCGAGTTCACTAGTTTAGGTTCCAACAGCTGCTTCGGTATCACCGAGTTTACAAATCGGTTGATCCGAAATGCTCTTTGTGGAAAACTAAAACTAAGTTTTTAACTCATTCTTTTGCAAAAACCTCTGCATTTTGTGATGCTCATCCACTCTATCTCATCTATATCTATTCACAGGGTCTGCTGTCAGTGTTTGCAATATGTTTGATCAGAGTGACAGCCAGAACAGGTCAGAGGAGCAGGTTCACCTGAGTGAGGGCACTAGTCCCTCTAGCAGTTCAGATGATGGTAGCAGGAGCACTCCCAGCAACTAGCCCAAATCTACCACCAGAACAAGGAAGAAGAAAACTTCAGAGTTTGAGGATGAAGACTATGTGGCAGTTGAGGATGAGGCCACTTCCAAGAAGAAAATGGTTAAGAAGGAATATAGCACTGCTACTGCCACCAAGCCAGGCATGAAGCAAAAGGTTCTTGCAAAGAGAATTCCAATGTATAAGGCCAGAGCATCTACTCAAGTCCCTTTGGGATCTGAACCCAAAGAGGCTGCTGTAGAAGGGAAGAAGAGGAAGGAGAGGATCAAAAAGACCACTGCTAGAGTGCTTGGGAGATCCTCAATCATGAGAGATTCTGAAGAGGAAGAGGAAGAAGAGGTTGCTACACCAGCACCCAAGGAACAGAAGCTTATGGGTGATGCTATCAGGATAGGGGCTGCTTCATCAAAGCCCAAGGAAGCACCCAAAGCAGCCTCCAAGCCGAAGAGTGCACCTAAGAGTGCACCCAGGAGTATACCAGCTGCTGAGAAGAACAAGGCCCCAGTGCCTGAAGTTGCTGTTGATGAAGATGATGAAGGACAAGTCCTGAGAAAGCTAAAACCCAAGATTCCAGACCACAATGATGCTCATCATGTGGCTGAGAACATGAAGATCAGGAGAGACTCAGGGTTGAGGCTATGGAGAGAGACAGATCCATATCCTACCAGGAGAAGGACTGCTGTTGATTACAGGTTCCACACAAAGGAACAGCAGGACTTCTATGAGATGGTGTTGTTGGACAAGAAGCCTATAGTGTGTGAAATGAGGTGGGTCGACTGGAAGTATATCAAGAAAAATGAGGAACACTATCCTGGTGTGTTTGACAGCTTCAGTGCTTGTGGAGTTGCAGACTTTGTTGGGCAGAAGCTCAGAAAGTGGAATGAGGAGCTCATAATGCAATTCTACTCCACAGCACACTTCTATCCAGATGGCAGGATAGTATGGATGTCTGAAGGTACAAGGTACCACTCAACTATTGAGGAATGAGCAAATCTGATCAATGCTCCTAAGGAAGAAGAAGATGAATTGGATGTCTATGCCAAGAAGAAGATGGATCACAACTCTATGGAAAACATGTACAAGGAGATTCCTGAAGATGATCTTGAGACTCACCAGTTTGGGTCAGTAAAACACTTGCTGTCAGGGCTGCCTACAATCAATTGGATCCTTAGGCACACTCTCTTGCCCAAGTTTGGTGATCACAGAATGATCAGAGGCCATGCAATTAACTTGCTACATATATTTGATGTGCCACAGAAGTTCAAGGTCATGAGCCTTATAGTTGAGACTATCAAGAGGACTGCAGCTGACCAGAAAACAAGTTGTGGATATGCCCCACAAATCCAGGAGTTGATAAACTCAAAGATGGGCACAAGCACATATTTGTTGGATAAGGAACACTTGCCTATCTATCCTGACTTTGAGGACAATCAAGTTGTGATGAATGAGAATGAACCATCATCAGTACAAGCTCAAGATAAGAAGGAGAAAGCAAAGAAAGAGAAGGCTGCCAAGATGCCAACTCAAGAGGAGGCATCTGAGTACTTTTTGAAAAGCAAGCAAGATCAGCTTGGCTACCTGATTGCATCCACTCTGAGGATTGAGAAGGGACTGGCCACCCTAACTCAAAACCAGGAGAGCTTGGAAAGAATCGTGGAGCAAAAATTCTATGACTTGGATGTGAAGGTAACTGAGATTCAGTCTGTTATGGAGCAACTTCAAGATGATATGTAGGAGAGGAAGGGAAAGACAACCACTAATGCATTTTCCAGAGTGCCTAGAGCTCAGAGGTCTGCTGCAGTGCCTATTCCAGACACTAGAGTCACTTCATCTGCACGAGCTACAGCTCCAGCGCAACCAGCTCCAGCACCAACTCCTTCAGCTCCATCCACATCAACTGAAGCCTTCGTCCTTGGCATTCTCCGGACACCACCACCTGAAGACCAAGCTTGAGAGACGTTCTAGTGTTATGCATTTTCTATGAACTTTTTGGTAACTTGTTGCCAAAGGGGAGAAAAATGTATAGATCATAGGCTTCGAGAGAGAGCGTTGCTTTTTATTCTCTCTTGCTTTGGTGGTTGAACTTTGTTTGTCTTTTGATTGCTTGAGATACTATGCTATTATCTGTGAGAGATCGATGATCATGTGGTTGATCATAAGCTACACTTATGCTTGTTAGATGATATTATCTTACTTATCCTTATATGATCATTCACTTAGCTTGGTGATGAGTGCATGTATTTAATTCTTATCATTTTGAGCGCTCCACCAAGATGTATGCGACATGGAAGAGTAACCCATGATCCTAAATCATTGTGCATTTGCAGTCCAAAACAAATCTTAATATATGCACAAATTTAGGGGGAGCTCTTGCTTTTCACATACTTCTCAAAGCGACAATATCTTTCACTCTTATTATCATTTGTCGAAGCGTTGATCTATATGTTGTCATCAATTACCAAAAAGGGGGAGATTGAAAGTGCAACTATCCCTAGGTGGTTTTGGTAATTCCTAACAACATATAGCTCATTGAGCTAACATTATTCCAAAATTAATATTGCTGGAAAAGCTCAATGAATGGCATGGCATGGATGAGGAAAGTGGATCCCTCAAAATTCTAAGGACAAAAAGTTTAGCTCAAGCTTGAAGCTCAAGACTCTACATTTTATATTTTAGTGATCCAATATCACATTGAGTCTATAGGAAAAGCCAATACTATCAAGGAAGGATGAGGTGTTGCTTAATGGCTTGCTTGCTCAAAATTCTTAGTGATATGCTCCAAAATCCTCAACTACCTTCCCACATACACATATGACCTAAACCAAAAGTCAAACTTGGCCCCACCGATTCTTTCTATCCGGCGCCACCGAGTTTCAAATGTCATAGCCACTGCCACAAACCCTAGGCAAATCGGTCTCACTGATAGGGATCTCGGTCTCACCGAGATGGGATTGTAATCTCTCTGTTTCCCTTCATAACATTTCGGTCTTACCGACATGAGCGATCGGTCCCACCGAGATTGCAATGTAAACTCTATGTTTCCCTTTTGTAACATTTCGGTCTCACCGAGATGAGCGAATCGGTCCCACCGAGTTTACCTGACCAACTCTCTGGTTAGCTTATTACCCAAATCGGTCCCACCAAGTTTGTGTAATCGGTCACACCGAGATTACGTTATGCCCTAACCCTAACCATATCGGTCCTACCGAGTTGCATCTCGGTACCATCGAAAATCCTAACGGTCACTAGGTTTGCTGAATCGGTACGACCGAGTTTAATCATTCGGTCCCACCGAGTTTGGCAAATTGTGTGTAACAGTTAGATTTTGTGTGGAGGCTATATATACCCCTCCACCGACTCTTCATTCGTGGGGAGAGCCATCAGAACATACCTACACGTCCAATACACATTTTCTGAGAGAGAACCACCTACACTTGTTTTGAGGTCAAGATATTCCATTCCAACCATATGAATCTTGATCTCTAGCATTCCCCAAGTTGCTTTCCACTAAAATCTTATTTCCACCAAATCCAAATCCTGTGAGAGAGAGTTGAGTGTTGGGGAGACTATCATTTGAAGCACAAGAGCAAGGAGTTCATCATCAACACACCATTTGTTACTTCTTGGAGAGTGGTGTCTCCTAGATTGGCTAGGTGTCACTTGGGAGCCTCCGACAAGATTGTGGAGTTGAACCAAGGAGTTTGTAAGGGCAAGGAGATCTCCTACTTCGTGAAGATCTACCGCTAGTGAGGCAAGTCCTTCATGGGCGACGACCGTGATGGAATAGACAAGGTTGCTTCTTCGTGGACCCTTCATGGGTGGAGCCCTCCGTGGACTCATGCAACCGTTACCCTCCGTGGGTTGAAGTCTCCATCAACGTGGATGTATGATAGCACCACCTATCGGAACCATGACAAAAACATCCGTGTCTCCAATTGTGTTTGAATCCTCCAAACCTTCCCTTTACATTCTTGCAAGTTGCATGCTTTACTTTTCGCTGCTCATATACTCTTTTGCATGCTTGCTTGAATTGTGCTAAGATAGCTAAAATCTGCCAAGAACTAAAATTGGGAAAAGGCTAGATTTTTATTTGGTCAAGTAGTCTAATCACCCCCCATCTAGACATACTTTTGATCCTACACTCCCTCCGTACCGAGGAGCACACCGTTGCGTTAGCAGCAGAAGTGCAGAGTGGCCTCCTCAAGCAGAACCTTAATTCACTGGCCGAACTCCCGGACACTGTCAAATGAGTCCGGACTACACTGCGGCAGGACATCCCAACTCGTCAAGAGCTCGACTAGCAAGTCGGCCTCTGTCCCCATCCCAACCAAGAAACGACATACGTACCGCGCGTACATGACTATGCACTCAAAATACCATGGGTATAGGCGCAGGCATAACTATCTTGCGATCCATAATACGACTTGACCGCTCCTGGACACACATACTTTCCATTCTTCCTTTTTTATCCTTTTCAGGTCCTTTTTTCCGCAGGTTTCTTCTGACGACCTGATCATCGGTCCTCTCGGCAGGATGGATACACCAAGATGGCAAGAAGAAGCGGCATACAAGGGAATCCATAGATGGTCTCTTTAATGATCACTCTAACAGCCTTCAGGACCCGCACGCAGCTGTCCCTTGGGTAGGGCATGTTAAATAGCTGAGTTTCTTATCACACCACTTGTACGAATACGCTTTGACGTATTAATCAAACTATAACGGAAACAGTTTGCGGCCCAACTTCCGCGGCACTGGCTTACTACCCTTTTATTTTTCCTTTTTCTTTGAGGATTTTCTCAATGTTGCGACCGTACACTTTGGTACACTTTAACCTGCCAGGGGCTTCATCGCGACCCATAATACGGCAACAAAGTCTGAACACTTTCTACAACACAGTTTGGCAGCCCGAATTTAGCATTATATGCATTGGCTCCGAATCATGTCTTTCGACAATAGTTGGGTTGCCCGGCTCCTGTGCTTACTACCTTACGTTCCGCTATATCGGCTAGGGTAGTAAAGGGAGAACTACTATGATTGTCTCCTGGTTCATCCGGATGGGCACCTCACTAGAGAAAGCCGAAAACTGACTATCATAACGCGGCGAGAGCCAGTCAGCTCTTCGAAGGATTCAAATATTTAGCGATTTTTACCACATTATGCGATGAATCGGCTTTTTACCCGATTAGGTGATTACAGTACCCTAGTTTGGACACTAGGGGCTGTGCCTAAAATTTTAATTATAGAACTCCTATGGAAAAGTGAGGGTCATAAAGCCACATAGTCCGATTGTCTGGTTCGTTGCACTAAACACCACCTTCAAGGACCAAACAAATTGGATCAAGAGTGTTTAGATTCCATCCCGAACACTCCCGTACTACCTACGTGGGGGCTGAAGCCGATGACTGGCAACTCTCAAAATTTCATAAACATGGCCGCACGGGAGGTAAAATATTAAACAAACATTATATTACATAGTCGAACTTGTTTTTATATAGGGCGAGACGATATAATAGTATTCATTCAAAGATTACATCCTTCGTACATTGCTCCGCCACAATGCGAGATCCCTCAAAGACTCCGATAAAATATCGCTCGGGCGTGCGGTACTCCTTGCCCATAGGCGGTCCCTCGGTCGCGATGGTGGCAACATTCATCTTCGCCCACTTCATCTTGACACGGGCGAAGGCCATCCACGCACCTTCGATACAAACTGACCGCTTGATGATGTCAAGCCGAGGGCAGGCGCCGACTATCCGCTTCACGAGACTGAAGTAGCTACTGGGGATAACTTCGGCTGGCCACAGCTGGACTATCAAGTCCTTCATGGCTAGTTCGGCCACCCTATGCAGCTCGACCAGCTGTTTTAGCTGGTCGCTCAAGGGAACCAGAGTTCTGGCGCAAGGTATTGCGACCAGAGCAGCTTCTCTGTCAAGCTCCCCTATCTGGCTCGGAAGAATTCAGCAGCATCAGAAACACTGCGCGGCATATTCGCAAACACCCCTAGAGAACTCCAAATACGGGTTAGTAAGAGATATATCTTCTCCACATACTTGCTTTGCATAATAAAAGCCTTACCCGCTGCGATCTTTTTGGCCTCCTGGATTTCCTGGAGGGCACTTGAGCTTCGTTCAGGGCCTCTTGTGCGCTCTGGTGGGCCTTCTCAAGTTCGGATTCTTGGTCCGCATGTTGACGCTCCAAGGACTCGTATTTCTTCGAAGCATCCTAGAGCTCTTGCTGGACCTCCCTAACCCTGCCCTCATGCTTTTTCCGAAAGGCTCGTTCCTTCGCCGCCCTCTCCTAAGCCTCGACCAGCGCTTTCTTGAGGGTTTCTACCTCGGACGCCACTCCTACAAATATCACGACACTACAATCAATATACCTCATTTATTCTTTCCGAACATATAGCAAGTCTCCACATACCTTGCTTGTCCTCCAGCTGCCTTTTCACAAGGCAGAGCTCTTCTTCTGCCCACTCCAGACTCTACTTTAGTTCGGAGACCTCAGCGGCATGAGAGGTGGCGGCCAGCAGCGACGCATGTGTTCATAACCCATATTTAGTTAGTTTCTTGTGAATATTACTTGATCCTCTGTCCGACTTTTCTTTCTGAACACCGGACAGTATCTCAGGGGCTACACTGTCTATATTGGGACTTCCTCTTTTACGACTCTTACCTCAAAACCTATTAGCAGGCTGCTAGAGGCTTCGATTATTCCGCTCTTGATGGACTGAACCCTCTCAATCACCGTACCCATAAGGATACGATGTTCACCCACAATGGAAGCGCCTCGTAGAGCTTCCAACAGATTATCCGGTGCCTCTGGTTGGACAGAGGTCACCGGCGGGATAGGCACACCTCCGTCTCTCGAACGAAGCTGCCCGCCGGATTCCGGAGCCATATAGGTCTCTAGAGCTGTATCCGACTAGGGGCCAAACTGTACACGGCCCCCATCGCCGGTCTCCATGGGGATCTGCTCCCCCAGGTGTTCGGCGACTGACGGCCTCCGGAACCTCCCCTTGGCTTGGGAAGGTCCTTCGGGACAGCACCTCAGCGTCACCCTTGGCCTTGGGAGAGTGAGCGGCCGGCGGAGACTCGCTGGCCATCACCTTTGAATCTAGGGAACCTCCTGATGAGGATCGGAGGGAGTTTTTGGTGGCAGACAGCAATAGCATGATTAAACATGTTGATACCATGAAGAAGAGAGGCCGGGTACATGGATGTATGAGGGTTTCTATTACGTACGATGTGGCCAGGGGCTTATTCGGGGTGTCGCTTCGGGCTGATATCAATGTCCCATGCAGAGTTATCCGCAAGGGGGCCCTTCCCCCTCTTGGGCGCCTCCGCCTCCAGATTTGCGGAGGCCGCCCTCTTCTTCCTCCCCCCATCAAGGGGAGAGTTACTTTCTTCCTCCTCCTCGTCCTCGTCTTCGGCGGCGGAGGAGTAAGTCTTGTCTTCGGACGACACGTCCGAAGCTCCCTTGCGGCGACGGCCACTCCGGACCCCCTTGGCCTTCTTCTTGGCCATCTTCTCTGGCGCCTGATAGGGCACCGGGACCAGCATCATCACCAGGAGCAAGATGACTGGTTCCTTGGGCAGCGGAGCCGAACATTGAATCCGCTCCACTTTCTCTATCCATACCTGAAAAAAATAGTAAAGTTTAGATATCCTCGTTGAACAAGCAAGGAGAGGATACACCTTCAGACATGAAAGACGTACCTCACTGGCAGGATGGACAAGATCATGCCCGCGGTCCCAGTCTATGGACGGTGGCGTCTCATTGCCCTTAAAGAGAAACTTTCAGGCATCTTCGTGAGTGGTTCCGAAGAGCATTTCCAAGGTTTGGTGCTTCTTCGGATCGAATTCCCATAAAGGGCAAGTTTGGCTTTGGCATGGGAGGATCCAGCGAACTAGCATCACCTCGATCACGTCGATAAGCTAGATGTTTTTATCCACCATGCTTTGGATGCGCATCTACAACGCTTTCAGTTAGTGCGACAAAGACCAATTTGGGCCCTTCTCTATCCAGGAAGTGAGCCGCATTGGAGCTCCGGACATGAATTCGGGAGCCGCAGCCCAGGTGGCATCGCGGGGGTCTGTGATATAGAACCACAGTTTCTGCCACTCCTTGATGGTCTCCACAAAAGTACCTTTGGGCCACATGACATTGGGCAGCTTGCTCACCATGGCACCTCCGCACTCCACGTGTTGGCCATCCACCACCTTCGGCTTCATGATACGTCCATTTTGCATCATGCTTTTATATTGATATTTATTGCATTATCGGTTGTTATTACACATTATGTCACAATACTTATGCCTATTCTCTCTTATTTTACAATGTTTACATGAAGAGGGAGAATGCCGGCAGCTAGGATTCTGGGCTGGAAAAGGAGCAAATATTAAAGACCTATTCTGCACAGCTCCAAAAGTCCTGAAACTTCACGGAAGACATTTTCAGAATATATAAAAAATACTCAGCGGAAGAAATTCACCAGGGGGGCCACACCCTCCACAGGATGGTGGGGGCACGCCCTACCCCCTGGGCGTGCCCCCTACCTCGTGGGCCCCCTGGTGGCCCTCCGGTGGCCATATTCTGCTATATGAAGTCTTTCAATGGGAAAAAATCATAAGCCTTCTTCTCGGACGAAACTCCACCGCCACGAGGCAGAACCTTGGCGGAACCAATCTAGGGCTCTGGTGGAGCTGTTCTGCAGGGGAAACTTCCCTCCCAGAGGGGGAAATCATCACCATCGTCATCACCAATGCTCCTCTCATCTGGAGAGGGCAATCTCCATCAACATCTTCATCAGCACCATCTCGCCTCAAAACCCTAGTTCATCTCTTGTATCCAATTCTTGTCTCCAAGTCCGGGATTGGTGGTAGTAGGTTGCTAGTAGTGTTCATTACTCCTTGTAGTTGATGCTAGTCGGTTTAATAGGTGGAAGATCATATGTTCAGATCCTATATGCATATTAGTACCCCTTTGATTATGAACATGTTTATGCTTTGTGAGTAGTTACTTTTGTTCCTGAGGACATGGGAGAAGTCTTGCTATTAGTAGTCATGTGAATTTGGTATTCGTTCGATATTTTGATGAGATGTATGTTGTCTCTCCTCTTGTGGTGTTGTGTGAACATCGACTACATGACACTTCACCATTGTTTGGGCCTAGAGGAAGGCATTGGGGAGTAATAAGTAGATGATGGGTTGCTAGAGTGACAGAAGCTTAAACCCTAGTTTATGCATTGCTTCGTAAGGGGCTAATTTGGATCCATATGTTTCATGTTATGGTTAGGTTTACCTTAATACTTTTGTTGTAGTTGCGGATGCTTGCAATAGAGTTAATCATAAGTGGGATGCTTGTCCAAGTAAGGCCAGTACCCAGGCACCGGTACACCCACATACCAAATTATCGAAGTACCGAACATGAATCACATGAGCGTGATGAAAACTAGCTTGACGATATTCCCATGTGTCCTCGGGAGCGCTTTTCTCTATACAAGAGGCTGTCCATGCTTGTCCTTTGCTACAAAAGGTATTGCGCCACCTTGCTGCACTTTATTTACTTTTGTTACTTGTTGCTCGTTACAAATTATCCTGTCACAAAACTATCTGTTACCACTTCTTTCAGTACTTGCAGAGAATACCTTGCTGTAAACCGCTTATCATTTCCTTCTGCTCCTCGTTGGGTTCAACACTCTTACTTATCGAAAGGACTATGATAGTTCCCCTATACTTGTGGGTCATCAAGACTCTTTTCTGGCGGCGTTGCCGGGGAGTGAAACGCCTTGGTAGGTGGAATTTGGAAGGAAAAAATTATATAGCGTGCTGAAATTTACTGTCACTTGTTACTATGGAAAGTAATCCTCTGAGGGGCTTGTTCGGGGTATCTTCACCCTGACCAGTAGAGCAAAGAGTTGCTCCTCAACCTACTCAACCTACTGAAAATGAAAATGAAAATGAAAATGTCTGCTTTGAAACTCCTTCGGGTATGATAGAAAAATTGCTAGCTAATCCCTTTTTAGGATATGGAACAAAACATCCTGATGAGCATCTAATATATGTGGATGAAGTTTGTGGATTATTTAAGCTTGCAGGTGTACCCGGAGATGTTGTTAATAAGAAGGTCTTCCCTTTATCTTTGAAGGGAGATGCATCGACATGGTATAGGCTATGTGATGATATGGGGTCTTGGAATTACAAACGATTCAAATTGGAATTTCATCAGAAGTTTTATCCTATGCATCTTGTTCATCGTGATCCCAATTATATATATATAATTTTTGGCCTCGCGAAGGAGAAAGCATCACTCAAGCTTGGGGGAGGCTTAAATCAATGTTATATTCATGCCCCAATCATGAGCTCTGGAGAGAAATGATTAGTCAAAAAATTTATGCTCGGCTTTCTGATAGCAACCGCACCATGCTTGATACTTCTTGTGTTGGCTCTTTTATGATGAAGACTGTTGAATTCAAATGGAATTTATTGGAAAGAATTAAATGCAACTCTGAAGATTGGGACCTCAACAAAGTTAAGGAGTCAGGTATGACACCTAGTTTTGATTGTGTTAAATCTTTTATGGATACCGGTATTTTCCGTAAATTTAGCACTAAATATGGACTTGACTCTGAGATAGTAGCTTCTTTCTGTGAATCTTTTGCTACTTATGTTGATCTCCCCAAGGAGAAGTGGTTTAAATATCATCCTCCCATAGAAGTAAAAGTAGCTGCACCTATTAAAGTTGAAGAAAAGATTGTCACTTATAATGATCCTATTGTTCCTACTGTGTATGTTGAGAAACCACCTTTCCCTGTTAGGATAAAGGATCATGCTAAAGCTTCAACTGTGATTCGTAAAAGCAATATTAAAACATATACACCTCCTGAGCAAGTTAAAGTTGAACCTAATATTGCTATTGTTAAAGATCTCTTGTCTGATAATATTGATGGGCATGTTATTTATTTCTGTGATGAAACTGCTAGAATTGCTAAACCTTGTGCTAAAGATAAACCTAGAGATGTGGTAGGCATGCCTGTTATTTCTGTTAAAATAGGAGATCATTGTTATCATGGCTTATGTGATATGGGTGCTAGTGCTAGCGCAATACCTCATTCCTTATACAAAGAAATTATGCATGCTATTGCACCCGTTGAGTTAGAAGATATTGATCTCACAATTAAACTTGCCAATAGAGATACTATTTCACTAATGGGAATTCTTAGAGATGTTGAAGTCTTGTGTGGGGAAACTAAATATCCTGCTGATTTTCTTCTTCTTGGTTCCCCACAAGATAGCTTTTGTCCCATTATACTTGGTAGACCCTTCTTAAACACTGTTAATGCTACCATAGATTGCAAAAGGGATGTTGTTACTATCGGTTTAGATGATATGACTCATGAATTTAATTTTTCTAAATTTAGTAGACAACACCGTGAAGAAGAATTACCTAGTAAGGATGAAATTATTGGTCTTGCTTCTATTGCCGTACCTCCTAGTGATCCCTTAGAATATTATTTGCTAGACCATGAAAATAATATGTTTATGAATGAAAGAAGAGAAATAGATGAAGTATTCTTTAAACAAGAACCTATTTTGAAAACAATTTGCCTATTGAAATCCTAGGGGATCCTCCTCCACCCAAGGGTGATCCCGTGTTTGAGCTTAAACCGTTACCTGATACTCTTAAATATGCTTATCTTGATGAGAAAAAGATATATCCTGTTATTATTAGTGCTAACCTTTCAGAGCAAGAGGAAGAGAGATTATTGAAAACTCTGAAGAAGCACTGTGCTGCTATTGGGTATACTCTTGATGATCTTAAGGGCATTAGTCCCACTCTATGTCAACATAAAATTAATTTGGAAGAAGATGCTAAACCAATTCATGATCATCAACGCCGGCTGAATCCTAAAATGAAAGAAGTGGTAAGAAAGGAAATACTAAAGCTCCTTGAGGCATGTATAATCTATCCCGTTGCTGATAGTCAGTGGGTAAATCCTGTCCATTGTGTCCCTAAGATGGGAGGTATTACTATTGTTCCTAATGATAAAGATGAATTGATTCCTCAAAGAATTATTACAGGTTATTGGATGGTAATTGATTTCCATAAATTAAATAAGGCAACTAAAAAGGATCATTAACCCTTACATTTTATCGATCAAATGCTAGAAAGATTATCCAAACATACACATTTTTGCTTTCTAGATGGTTATTCTGGTTTCTCTCAAATACCTGTGTTAGCCAAAGATCAATCAAAGACTACTTTTACATGCCCTTTTGGTACTTTTGCTTATAGACGTATGCCTTCTGGTTTATGTAATGCACCTGCTACCTTTCAAAATGCATGATGGCTATATTCTCTGACTTTTGTGAAAAGATTTGTGAGGTTTTCATGGACGATTTCTCCTTCTATGGATCTTCTTTCGATGATTGCTTGAGCAACCTTGATCGACTTTTGCAGAGATGTGAATAAACTAATCTTGTCTTGAATTGGGAAAAGTGCCATTTTATGGTTAATGAAGGTATTATCTTGGGGCACAAAGTTTTTGAAAGAGGTATTGAAGTTGATAAAGCCAAGGTTGATGCTATTGAAAATATGACATGTCCCAAGGACATGAAAGGTATAAGAATTTTCCTTGGTCATGCCGGATTTTATAGGAGGTTCATTGAGGACTTCTCAAAAATTTCTTGGCCTCTGACTAATTTATTACAAAAAGATATACCATATTTTTTATGATGATTGTATAGAAGCATTTGAAATACTTAAGAAAGCATTGTTCTCTGCACCTATTGTTCAGCCACTTGATTGGAATTTACCCTTTGAAATCATGTGTGATGCTAGTGATTATGCTGTAGGTGCTGTTCTAGGACAAAGAGTTGATAAAAAATAAACATTATTCAATATGCTAGTAAAACCCTAGACAATGCTCAAAGAAATTATGCTACTACTAAAAAAGAATTCTTAGCAGTTGTATTTGCTTGTGATAAGTTTAGACCTTATATTGTTGATTCTAAAGTAACTATTCACACTGATCATGCTGCTATTAAATATCTCATGGAAAAGAAGGATGCTAAACCTAGACTTATTAGATGGGTTCTCTTGCTACAAGAATTTGACTTACATATTGTTGATAGAAAGGGAGCTGAGAACCCCGTTGCAGACAACTTGTCTAGGTTAGAAAATGTGCTTGATGACCCATTTCCTATTGATGATAGTTTTCCCGATGAGCAATTAAATGTCATAAATGCTTCTCATACTGCTCCATGGTATGCTGATTATGCTAATTACATTGTTGCTAAGTTTATACCACCTAGTTTCACATACCAGCAGAAGAAAAAGATCTTCTATGATTTGAGGCATTACTTTTGGGATGACCCACATCTTTATAAAGAAGGAGTAGATGGTGCTATTAGATGTTGTGTACCTAAGCATGAACAGGAACAGATCCTACGCAAGTGTCACTCCGAAGCTTATGGAGGACACCATGCTGGAGATAGAACTGCACATAAGGTATTGCAATCTGGTTTTTATTGGCCTACTCTCTTCAAGGATGCCCGTAAGTTTGTCTTATCTTGTGATGAATGCCAAAGAATTGGTAATATTAGTAGACATCAAGAAATGCCTATGAACTATTCACTCGTTATTGAACCATTTGATGTTTGGGGGTTTCACTATATGGGACCCTTTCCTTCCTCTAATGGAGATACACATATTTTAGTTGCTGTAGATTACGTTACTAAGTGGGTAGAAGCTATTCCAACTAGTAGTGCTGATCATAACACTTCTATTAAAATTCTTAAAGAAGTTATTTTTCCAAGATTTAGATTCCCTAGATATTTAATGACTGATGGTGGTTCACATTTTATTCATGGTGCTTTCCGTAAAATGCTTGATAAATATGATGGTAATCATAGAATTGCATCCCCTTATCATCCTTAGTCTAGTGGTCAAGTATAATTGAGTAATAGAGAGCTCAAATTAATTTTGCAAAAGACTGATAATAGATCTAGAAAAAATTGGTCCAAGAAACTTGATGATGCATTATGGGCCTATAGAACTGCATATAAAAATCCTATGGGTATGTCTTCGTATAAAATGGTTTATGGAAAAGCATGTCACTTACCTCTTGAACTAGAACACAAGGCATATTGGGCTATTAAAGAACTCAATTATGATTTCAAGCTTTCCGGTGAGAAGAGGTTATTTGATATTAGCTCACTTGATGAATGGAGAACCCAAGCCTATGAAAATGCCAAGTTGTTTAAAGAAAAAGTTAAAAGATGGCATGACAAAAGGATACAAAAGCGTGAGTTTAATGTAGGTGATTATGTATTGCTATACAACTCTCGTTTAAGATTTTTTGCAGGTAAACTTCTCTCTAAATGGGAAGGTCCTTACGTTATCAAGGAGTTCTATCGTTCCGGTGCCATAAAAATCAACAACTTCGAAGGCACAAATCCGAAGGTGGTGAACGGTCAAAGAATCAAACATTATATCTCAGGTAATCCCATAAATGTTGAAACCAATATTATTGAAACCATAACCTCGGAGGAATACATAAGGGACACTTTCCGGAACGTTTTAGACTCCGAAAAGGAATAGGTATGTGGTACGGTAAATAAACCGACTCCAAAACAGTTTTTAAGGCAATATTTCTCCGTTTTGGAATATTTAGAAAAATAGAAAAATAAGAAGCAGTCCGGGAAGGACACGAGGGCCCCACGAGGGTGGAGGGCGCGCCCTACCCCTTGGGCATGGCCCCCTACCTCGTGGGCACCTCGTGTGCTGTCCGGACTCCATTTTCGTACACAACACGTATTTTGGTCGGTAAAAATTCATTATATAATCTCCCGGAGGTTTTGATTCCCGTATCACGCAAAAATCTCCTGTTTTCGTTTCGAGTTGTATTTCTGACAGATCTAGGTCATCATGTCGTCTTTAAGCGCCCCTAAGGACCAGTTCTTCGAGAAGGTCATCAACCCCTACCCCGAAGAAGTGCTGCAACACCCTCAAACCATTGAGATGCGTGAGGGGTTGTTGAACATCCGCGATGGTGAGGGACCAAGGAAGACCGGGAGCACGGAGGCAAGGCTCGAGGCATTGGAGCAAGAAGTTTTCAAGTGTCAGGAGATGGTGGAGCGTGGACTCGATTCCAATCACATCATGATCACGGAGTTCACCAACAACCACAAGCTGGACGTCAAGGGCATTGGGGAGGCGATCTTCAGGCTTCATGAGAAAAATGAGCACCTCCAAGCTCAGATCTATGACCTGCAAAATCAAAACTTGGAGTATGAATATAGATTCAAGAGGATGAGTTTGGCTGCAGATTTGAGGTTCTAGGAGACTCGGTCATCCTTATATGATGGTGAGCCTATGCCTTGGAAGAAGGACGACAAGCCTACACCATCAACAAAATCACCACCGTCTCCACCAACAAAGAAGAATTGAGTATCTGGTATGGGCACCCCCCTTGGCAACTCCCAAGCTTGGGGGAGTGCCCCGGTATCGTATCACCATCACTTTTATCTTTACCATTTTTCTTAGTTCGATCCTTTTGGTAATATCTTGATCTAGTAGAATAAAAGTTCTTAGTATGATCTAGTTGTGAGTTTTGGTTTATAATCCTTCTATGTAATCGAGTTCGTGAGCTATATAATAAAGATTAGTATTGAGTCAAGGGCTTGATTCTTTTGCCATGATCTTATGTGAATAAAAGAAAAAGAGAAAGAAATAAAAATAAACAAAGAGATCATATGTATCTCATGGAGAGTAATGAGATCACTTAGAAAAATTATGATGAATAAAAGTTGTTGAGGGTTGACAAACATAGTTTTGGTCATCGTTGCAATTAATAGGAATGAATAAAGAAAGAGGGGTCTTCACATATAGATATACTATCTTGGACATCTTTTATGATTGTGAGCACTCATTAAAATATGACATGCTAAAAGAGTTGACGTTGGACAAGGAAGACAACGTAATGGGTTATGTTTTCTTACATCTGAGATAAATTATATTGTCATGGATCATCCAACATGGTTGAGCTTGCCTTTCCCCCTCATGCTAGCCAAATTCATTGCACCAAGTAGAGATACTACTTGTGCTTCCAAATACCCTTAAACTAGTTTTGCCATGAGAGTCCACTATACCTACCTATGGATTGAGTAAGATCCTGTAAGTAAGTTGTAATCGGTGCAAAGCAATAAAAATTGCTCTCTAAATATCTATGACTTATTAGTGTGGGAGAAATAAACTTTATACGATCGTGTGATATGGAAGAAATAAAAGCGACATACTGCATAATAAAGGTCCATATTACAAGTGGCAATATAAAGTGACGTTCTTTCGCATTAAGATTTTGTGCATCCAACTATAAAAGTGCATGACAATCTCTGCTTCCCTCTGCGAAGGGCCTATCTTTTACTTTTATCTCCTACATTGCATAAGAGCCATGGTGATCTTCACCCTTCCTTTTTACATTTCATCCTTTGGCAAGCACAGTATGTTGGAAAGATCCTGGAATGTATGGCTAATTGGATGTGAGTTTTCATGAACTATTACGGTTGACATTACCCTTGAGGTAAAATGTTGGGAGGCAAAACTATAAGACCCTATCTTTCTCTGTGTTCGATTAAAATTCCATACCCATAAGTATTGCATGAGTGTCAACAATTGTGAAAGACTATATGATAGTTGAGTATGTGGACTTGCTGAAAAGCTCTTACATATTGACTACTTCCTATGTTATGATAAATTACAATTGCTCCAATGACTGAGATTATAGTTTGTTAGTTTTCAATGAAGTTTATGATTCATACTTGAAATTGTGATTGAATTATTACTCTAGTATAAGAAATCACATGACAAGAATTATATAAGTTACTGTTTTAAGAATGATCATGATGCCCTCATGTCTGTATTTTATTTTTATCGACACCTCTATCTCTAAACATGTGGACATATTTTTCAATTTCGGCTTTTCGCTTGAGGACAAGCGAGGTCTAAGCTTGGGGGAGTTGATACGTCCATTTTGCATCATGCTTTTATATCGATATTTATTGCATTAAGGGCTGTTATTACACATTATGTCATAATACTTATGCCTATTCTCTCTTATTTTACAAGGTTTGCATGAAGATGGAGAATGCCGGCAGTTGGGATTCTGGGCAGGAAAAGGAGCAAATATTAGAGACCTATTCTGCACAGCTCCAAAAGTCCTCAAACTTCACGGAAGACGTTTTTAGAATATATAAAAAATACTCAGCGGAAGAAATTCACCAGGGGGCTACACCCTGCCCACGAGGGTGGGGGGCGCGCCCTACCCCCTGGGCGCGCCCCCTACCTCGTGGGCCCCCTAGTGGCCCTCCGGCGGCCATCTTCTGCTATATGAAGTCTTTCAATGGAAAAAAAATCATAAGCCTTCTTCTCGGACGAAACTCCGCCGCCACGAGGCGGAACCTTGGCAGAACCAATCAAGGGCTCTGGCGGAGCTGTTCTGCCGGGGAAACTTCCCTCCGGAGGGGGAAATCATCGCCATCGTCATCACCAATGCTCCTCTCATCGGGAGAGGGCAATCTCCATCAACATCTTCATCAGCACCATCTCCTCTCAAAACATGAATATGCTTTGCGAGTAATTACGTTTGTTCCTGAGGACAAGGGAGAAGTCTTGCTATTAGTGGCCATGTGAATTTGGTATTCGTTCGATATTTTGATGAGATGTATGTTGTCTCTCCTCTAGTGGTGTTATGTGAACGTTGACTACATGACACTTCACCATTGTTTGGGCCTAGAGGAAGCCATTGGGGAATAATAAGTAGATGGTGGGTTGCTAGAGTGAGAGAAGCTTAAACCCTAGTTTATGTGTTGCTTCGTAAGGGGCTTATTTGGATCCATATGTTTCATGCTATGGTTAGGTTTACCTTAATACTTTTGTTGTAGTTGCGGATGCTTGCAATAGAGTTAATCATAAGTGAGATGCTTGTCCAAGTAAGAATAGTACCCAAGCACCGGTCCACCCACATACCAAATTATCATAGTACCGAACGCGAATCATATGAGCGTGATGAAAACTAGCTTGGCGATATTCCCATGTGTCCTCAGGGCGCTTTTCTCTATATAAGAGTTTGTCGAGGCTTGTCCTTTTGCTACAAAAAGGATTGGGCGACCTTGCTGCACTTTATTTACTTTTGTTACTTGTTGCTCGTTACAAATTATCCTATCACAAAACTATTTGTTACCACTTCTTTCGGTACTTGCAGAAAATACCTTGCTGGAAACCGCTTATCATTTCCTTCTGCTCCTCGTTGGGTTCGACACTCTTACTTATCGAAAGGACTATAATAGATCCCCTATACTTGTGGATCATCACTTCACGTTGAAGATCTCGAGCCACAGTCCGTAGTGGGGTTGGATGCGGAGGAAGGCCTCACACACGACAATGAATGTCAAGATGTTGAGGAAAGAGTTTGGGGCTAGATCATGGAAATCTAGCCTGTAATAGAACATAAGTCCGCGGACGAAAGGGTGGAGAGGAAACCTTAACCCGTGGAGGAAGTGGGGGATGAACACCACCCTCTCATTAGGCTTTGGGGTGGGGACGATTTGCCCCTTGGTTGGAAGCCGGTGGGCGATTTCTTTCGCCAGATACCCGGCCTCCCGAAGCTTGGTGATGTCCTTCTCCTTAACTAAGGAGGCCATCCACTTGCCTTGCCCTCCAGATTCGGACATGGTTGAGTTCTTCCTTGAGTCGGAAAAGATGAGGACTTGGGTGCTGGAGTTCGAGAATGGAAGGGCGGAGAAAGAGAGAAGGCGTGGGTGAAGAAAGGGAATCCTTATCTCCTTATAAAGACGGTGAATATCAAACGCCTCCCCACTCTCCATGAAACTCGCCTATTCCCTAGGGGCCGTGCAAGCGACACAGTTGGATTACCCATACACGTATTGATGAGGATCCCATAATAAGGGGACACGATCTTTGCTTTGACAAGACGTGCTAATAAAACCGCATCTCGAAATACGTAGCGGCAGGCCGAAAATGGTTTGAAATAGTAATCGGGCAGGTACGTGATATCATGTTACAAAAAGTTGTCAGCGGATTTGACTCGTGAAATATTATACTCGCTGCGGTTGTGTGGGGTACTTGGGTTACAGATCCGGATACATTCTTTGCGTCTAAAGACTATTTTGGAGAAGGGAACCCGCCTTGCAATGCCGAAGACAATCTGCGCGCCGGACACCTTGTCATTGAAGCCTGGTTCAGGGGCTACTGAGGGAGTCCTGGACTAAGGGGTCCTCGAGCGTCCGGCCTGTTAGCCATGGGCCGGACTGATGGGTTGTGAAGATACAAAGACCGAAGACTCTACCCGTGTACGGATGGGACTCTCCCTGGCGTGGAAGGCAAGCTTGGTGACCAAATATGAAGATCCTTTCACTATAACCGACTTTATGTAACCATAGATCCCTCTGGTGTCTATATAAACCAGAGGGCTAGATGATTACTTGCAACATGATTTCTCCCGTGACCACAAGACAAATGATAAACATACTCATGATCAAAGGGGTATTAAATAGCATATTGGATCTGAACATATAAACTTCGACCAAATAAGCCATATAGTAATCAACTACAAGATGTAATCAACACTACTAGTCGCCCACAAGCACCAATCTATAGTTCCGGTGACAAGATTTAACAAAAGGGATGAACTAGGGTTTGAGATGAGATGGTGTTGTTGAAGATGTTGATGGAAATTGCCCTCCCCAAGATGGGAGAGTTGTTGGTGATGATGATGACGATGATTTCCCCCTCCAGTAGGGAAGTTCCCCTAGCGGAATCGCTCCGCCGGAGGGCAAAAGTGTTCATGCCCAAGTTCCGCCTCGAGGCAGCAGCGCTCCATCTCTAAAGTCCTCTCCTTATTTTTTCTAGGTCAAAATGACTTATATACCAGATCGGCACCGGAGGTGGGCTTGGGGGAGCACAACCCACCAGGGCGCGCCTGGGCTCCCTGGCACGCCCAGGTGCGTTGTGCCCACCTGGTGGGCCCCCTCTGGTAGTTATTTGCTCCAATAATTCTTAATTATTCCATAAAAATTCTTCTTGAAATTTCAGCTCATTTGGAGTTGTGCAGAATAGGTAGCTTGAAGTAGCTTTATCAGGTCCAGATTTCCAGCTGCCGGAATTCTCCCTCTTTGTGTATACCTTGCATATTATGAGAGAAAAGGCATTAGAATTACTCCAAAAAGCATTATTATGGATAAAAAATTATAAATAATAGTAAGAAAACATGATGCAAAATGGACGTATCAATACACGCCGAGCGGGAGTGTGCTCGTGCACACAACTCAGCTTTTGGTACTTCTCGGTAGTGCAAATCTCGGAGTCGAACTCATGTTGCAGGAGTCTGGAGTCATGCTCCAGATCCGGTAGCAGATCGCTTTCCTGGGGGGGAGGGGGGTCATTCAGGACGGATTCAACAATGAGCTATACTTTGGACATGCTAAAAAAGATGGGGTAGATTGAAACCTGACGGGACGATTCAGATCCGTAGTACACCTGCCTTCTGATGACCTTAGCCAAGTGCTCGGCGGCGACCACCATCGTGGTGGCGATATGAGCAAGAGTAGCCGCACCGAAACAATTAGCACCACTCGTCCACATTCCCCCAATGTCAGCACCACGCGAGGGAATCTGGAGGCTATGTAGGGATTTGGGGGAAATGGAGAAACTGTGGGGATAAGCTAACGGTCGGGAACTACTTATGGCACTATATGTTGTATACGGCACACTGTTTATACATGTCGTTTGTGTTAGGTATTACAACGTCACACACGATTTCTGCACCAAACCGTGTGAAGACAACGTAGGGTAGACACGGTTGTCGTTACATAACCGTATGTGATGTACTACCCTGTCCATATAATTGAGTTATAGTGATACCGTGTAAACAGCCGCTCTGTGGATATCCGTAAAAAACAGTCGCTCTGCATATAGAGATGGCGGCGGCGGCCTAGGCAGCGGCTACCGGAGAAGAGGTCAATCCTCGGTCGGTGGGTGGCGGCGGCGTCATAGGAGCTCCATCCTTGGTCTGTGGTGGGAGATAGGAGGAGCTCAACTATCGAGGTCGGCGGCGGTGTGATTCGAGCACATCCATCGCGATCGATGGCGGGATAGTGGAGGTCGAACTCCAAGCGGTAGCCGCACTAAGCTTTGCTCCTTGACCCTGCTATCTCGGCGTGCCGCCGCATCGCGCTTCTCTATCTGTTGGGTGGAGGTCACCGCGCGGCTAATTAATTAAGGTATTCTTTTCATGAGTGGCTTATTTAAGGTATTCAATTCCTAAGGGCAGTGTTGTACTAGTACTATGCGTCTGGATAACAACATGGAGCGCCCTTAGTAATTATGAAAATAAAACCTTGTGATTTATGCATGCATATTTGGGCAGCAGTTAATCCATGTATTTATGTTGTTGTTTTGTTTTTAATTACCATTCGAGTGGTGCAGATGGAACGATCTCGATGGATGAAGAATCGGAAAACCGCAGATTTTTTTAGTGGCGTGACAGAGTTCATGAATTTTTGCTGAAAGTACAAAGAGGAGAATTGGTGATGCGGATTACGTCCCGTGTCCATGTACTGATTGTGCCAATACAGAGTCACATGAAGTTGCAGATGTCTAGTTGCACTTAGTTTCTAGGGGATTCATGGATCGATATACAAGTTGGACCAGACACAGTGAAGAGGAGGTCATGGATGAAGATACCCAGGGCAACGAGATGCCAAACCCCGATCAGTGACACATGGACGTTGAATCTAACATCAGGGCAGAGGCGTCAAGCTACAAATGGAACACTGGAAAGCCAAAACACCCACTGGAAACCCAAGACGTCGACGCAGATGACGACGATCTTGATATGCCATATTTTGCTGCAATGGTTGCAGATTTCGAGGGCCAAAAAGGGATATGATTGGGTACAAGGATCTGCCAACCATTGATGCGGACTCCAAGAAAGAATTGTATCCAGGTTGCAAAAAGAAATATTCCAAGTTGAGTGCCCCCTGGCGCTTCTCAGATTTAAAGCAGCAAACGGTCTATCAAACAAGGGCTTCACAGAGATGTTAGGTCTTTTCAAAGAAATTCTTCTAGAAGAAAATGTGCTCCCCAGAAGCACGAATGAAGCGAAGAAAATTGTTTTCCCATTGGAACTTGAAGTACAGAAGATACACGCTTGTGTGAACGATTGTATATTGTACTGTGGTGAGTACAAAGATTTGCGTGCATGTCCCACATGCAAGCATGCACGATACAAGCGCAGGAGAGCAAAGGACAAGTACAAATTTGACGATGATATCAAGACATGAATCTCGTTCAATGTTGTTGGTACTTGCCTTTAATTCCAAGGTTGAGGTGTTTGTTTGCAAACCCTAGAGAGGCAAACAGGTTGAAGTGGCATCATGATGAGCGAATTGCGGATAAGTTTATGAGGCAACCAAAAGATGGGGCTTAGTGGAAATTAATCGACAACAAGTTTGAGACTGTGCCAAGGATCTAGAAGTATAAGGCTCGGGGAGTGTACTGACGGGATGAATCCTTTTGGCGATATGAGCAGCAATCACAGCACATGGCCGGCGCTTCTGTGGATATATAACCTAGCTCCTTGGTTGTGTATGAAGAAAAAATACATTATGATTCAATGATTATCCAAGGCACGAAGAAACCTGGAAATGACATTGACATTTACTTTCAGCTACTGGTAGAAGAACTGCTGACAGTGTGGATAGATGCGTCGTGTGCCGACCAAACCCTGCCCACGATCTGAGTCGTGCTTTCTGATTGTCCAGAACCAAACCCCACGGATCGTACGTCTGCACCGTTGGATGCTCCCAGATCGAATGACGATCCTCATCCCTTTCGATAGCACATGCAGTTCCAATTGTAATTTTATTTTTATGCACAAAATGCACATCATTCTCAAAAATGTCTTAAATATAGCTTACGATACCTGAAATGCGGCAGAAAATCAAACCCGTGGTATAATGGTGATTGCGTACCATGGAAATTTTTATGACGCCTAACGATGAAGTTACCGGCCACAGGAGTTTTAATTGACACATCTCCTTTTGGAAACCATGATCCTTCATGTCAGATGTGCCGGTTTGGAAGGAGCGGTCATCAAAACTTGTGCCAAACTTTACCAATTTTTTTCCACGATCTCATGAGAGCATGCCACGGGTAAACATCGATTTTGATGATGTCCGAACTCCATCTGAATTTCCTGTAACTAACATACCAACTAGGCCTATGTCAATGGCCGCACCTCACGGCCGAAATGTTTGAAACTTCTCCCTGCTTCTTGAACAAACGGATGAAAACTCACAAAGTGACGCATAAATGATCTGTACACCTTCTTTGCTAGGTTGACCGTAAGGGGATATAATTGCTAGTATCATGCATGCCAACTAGGCAATTTTGACGAGCTGTCATAGAATTAAATGAAGAAAGAGAGGGTTAAGTATCATTTCATGAAACCATATGATAATAAATTCTATGCTACTATGTGTCATGCATGATAATAAATAAAGTACTACACGATACTACTCTATGGTACTATGCATTAGAGCAAGTACAATAGAGTGACATAAGCAGGCTATAAGGAATAAAATTATATATATGTGCTTATTAGTTGGAGGAAAGAGAAGAGGAGAGAGAAGAGAAGCGGGCTCTTGGTTAGTAGAGACAGCAGCAACATGAGACCCAAGAAACTTTGTGAGGGTGTAAGGTGGGCCAAGTATTGATAAACTAGTACATACTTAAAACTTATTATTGTACATGTTGAGGGAGTCCTGGACTAAGGGGTCCTCGGGCGTCCGGCCTATTAGCCATGGGCCGGACTGATGGGCTGTGAAGATACAAAGACCGAAGATTCTACCCGTGTCCAGATGGGACTCTCCTTGGCGTGGAAGGCAAGCTTGGCGACCAAATATGAAGATTCCTTTCACTGTAACCAACTTTATGTAACCCTATATCCCTCCGCTGTCTATATAAATCGGAGGGCTAGATCCTTAGAGAAGAAAAATCATAATTAGATAGGCTAGACTTCTAGGGTTTTAGCCATTACGATCTCGTGGTAAATCAACTCTTGTAACCCCCATACTCATCAATATTAATCTAGCAGGACGTAGGGTTTTACCTCCATCGAGAGGGCCCGAACCTGGGTAAACATCGTGTTCCCTGTCTCCTATTACCATCAACCTCAGACGCACAGTTCGGGACCCCCCTACCCGAGATCCGCCGGTTTTGACACCGACACATGTCGGCTAAGAGGTTGGATGTATATGACATGGCAACTTCTTATATCCGACCGTCGGCTATATTATTAACCATGCCCTTAGTGAGGTAGCTAGTATATCATAGACTAGCTAGTATCATACTCCCTCCTTTCCGGTTTATAGGGCTCAATTCAAAAATCTCACCAACCAAGGTAGATGGTGAGTGGTGGAATACTTTTTGTAGTTTGCAAATATACTCAATTAATGCTTTTGTTTTCCTCAAAAAATTATGTTTACCAATGTATTAATTGCAATACATGCATGCATAAAGTACATGCATTGGTTAACTTTCTCTTAATACTTGCATGCAATGATTTAATGCACCTTGGAATCTGAACATGTGATGGGGAACAACCAAATTTAGCCTTATAAAATGGAAAAACTAAAATTTTGAGATAAGCCTATAAACCAAAAAGGAGGGAGTATATATGCATGATACTAGTATATGCTCGGTAATACCTCTGTAATGCGCGCATGCATAGTATCATAAGTTAGTACTCCCTCCTTCCATCTATATAGGGCCTAATGCGTTTTTGAAGATTAACTTTGACCAAATATTAGAGCAATAATATATGACATGCAACTTACACAAATCATACCGTCAAATTCGTATGTGAAAGGATCTTTCAGTGATATAATTTTCTTATTATGCATGTCATGTACTATTAATCTTCTCAATAGTCAAAGACGGTCTTAAAAAACACATTAGGCCCTATATAGATTGAAGGAGGGAGTATCTTCGGTTGCCTTATTAATTTCCATGCATGACACAAAGTAGTAAAACATTTAATATGACACGGTATCATGATATGATACCACACCTTCTCTTTCCTCATTTATCTGTGTGCCACATCATCGAAAATGTCTAGTTGGCAAGCATGATACCGCTTGATACTCCCATATTACGACCAGCCTTAGGGTGGCTATAGTGGGGGGTATAATAGCCGGTATCATGCACTCGAGAATAGAAAATATGATGATGTGGCAAAGAAGCAGTAACATAGGTAGATACCGTAACATATATAATAAATGCTATACTACTTTGTGTCATGCATGGCCATAAATACGGTCATCTATGATACTACCTCTGTTTCAGTTTACAAGTCCTACGCATATACCTATGTTGCCAATTTTATCACCTTAATATAAACTATATAACACAAAAATTATACGGTTTGAAAATAGAACATCTGAAGTTTATATTGGTATATTTTTTTAATATATGACTTGTATTAGGTTGTTCAAATTGACGACCTAGGGGCACGCGCACGCCCTGTAAACTGAGAGAGAGGTAGTATATAATACTCTACGATACTATATATATATGCACTATGAAGGTACGTATGTAGTATCATACACTAGTATCATATGCATGATACTATGTATAGTATATGATACTCCCCACTATATAAGGCTAGTCATACTAGTGGTATCATAGCCGACGATGTCATGCACTTGGATATAGCAAGTATGCTGATGTGGCAAAGAATTAAATATATATAGAGAGGGTTAGAGTAACATATAGGTAGATATCGTATCATGTTAAATGCGATGCTAATTTGTGTCATGCATGGAAATAAATATGATCTATGATACTATACTCTATGTATTATACTATGCGCTATAATTAATTAAAGGTAGTATCATACACTAGTATCATATATATATATTTATATGCATGATACTACTATATGACACTCTCCACTATGAGTAGCCTAAGTATATATAGCCAAACTAAAACACCCACATGTAGTTGTAGTAGGGTTTTTGACCTTAATTATTTATATGCACTAAAATGCAATGCAAGTTAACTGCAAAGAATGATTAAACATAGCAGACGACCTGAAATGGACCGGAACGATGTAGCTAGTAGCTGACGATTTGTAGTCCGAAGTGCCGCGTCTCCTATTGGAAACTATGATCCTTCTTGTGAGATGCTCCGGTATGGAAGGTGCAAGCACCAAAACATGTGACAAACTTTACCAAAACATTTCCATGCGATCGTGAGAGCACGCAACAATGACAGAATGATTTTCGTTATTTGCCAAACTCTATATGCATTTCCTGAAATTAAAATACCAACAAGGCCTACGCCTCTGGCCCCACCCTGCGGCCAAACTTTTTGAAGTTTTTCCCCGTTTCTCGCACAATTAATGAAAACTCGCAAAGCGACACACAAATGGTCTTGCTAACACACACATGTAGTTGCGACTATATATACATACAAACTATATCTCTTTTTTGCATATTCAAAGTTTGAGATTGCTAGCGAGGCCTGCCGCCTGGTAAAATGTACCATAAAATCAAACCATAGGGTACAATCGTGATTTCTTACCGTGGAAAAAAAATGGAGGCAAAACGATGAACTCATGTTGTCATTAAATCAAAAATAGGATGTTAGGTAATGTAAATGTTTTCAAATAGCACATGGTTCACTCACGATAGCCATTTGTCCACTAAACCATGGTCGATGCCCCCTCTGCCACGCGCGCGATCTGAGTCGTGCGTTCTGATTGGCCAGAAGCCAAACGCCATGGATAGTACGTCTGCACCGTTGGATTCTCCTTGATCGAACGATGATGCTCATCCCTTTCGACAGCCCCTCATCGTTCATGCAAATGTTTTAAAATAACACCTCACAAAATAAATGATTTCAAATAGCACACGCTTTACTCATGAAAGCCATGTGCCTACCAAACCGTGGCCAGTGCCACCCTGCTGCGCGCGCGATCTAAGTCGTGCATTCTGATTGGCCAGAACTCAAACCCCACGGATCATACGTCTGCACCGTTGGAGGCTCCTAGATTGGACGGCAATCCTTATCCCTTTCGACAGGAAATGCAGTCCAGCTAGGAATTGATTTATACGCCAAAATGCATGGTAAATGCCAAAAAATGTCTTACATATAGGACACGAGACCTGAAATGTGCCAGCAAATCAAACCCATGGTATAATTGTGATTGCTCTACGTGGGAAAAATTTAGAGGCGAAACGATGAACTCATTTCTTCATTTCAAAATAAGTACGTCTTCATTTCAAACAAAATTATTCTCTTTGTGCACACGAGAGCTTAGAGGCAACTGTTTGCATAGGCCTTTCCGTGCGGCGACCGGGGATATTTTTCACCCTTTTCACCTAGGCCGCCAACATCCCCCACCGCCCGCCAGCATTTCACTCAACTAGTCCACCCAATCTTAATCGCCAGGTCCCCCTCCCCCAGATCCACAACAGAACCCTCTCCGGCGCCGCCATGCTCACCCCGGCCATGTGCCCGCTCTTCGGCGTCAAGCCTACCTCCACTGTCGTTACCAACACGCGGCGACCTGTGCCTCGCCGTCCTTGTTTGCTCACCGGTCACCCTCGAGCATATCGATGCTGTAACCCTCACCTCTCCTGTGGTCCGGCCGGGATTGCATTAAGAAGCCTGTTAGTTACTGCTCTCCATTACGGTGAGGCATATTTCCTTGCAATGCCACTTCCTTTTTCGTTCTGTATGTTCCCAAATTGGCTATAAAATAGCGGAGAGCGCATATATGTTCATTATCTACCTTCCTTACAACATATAAGTTGTATTTGTTCCAATAAGGTACTGCCTATTTACAAATCATGGGCACCCGAGTCACACAAACTTAAAAAATTAGCCATTGATAAGCCACAAGTATAGGGGATCGCAACATTTTTCGAGGGCAGGGTATTCAACCCAAATTTATTGATCCAACACAAGGGGAGCCAAATAATATTGTCAAGTATTAGCAGTTGAGTTGTCAATTCAACCACACCTGAAAGACTTAATATCTGCAGCAAAGTATTTATTAGCAAAGTAGTATGGAAGTAATGGTAATGGTGGCAAAAGTATTAGTAGTAGTTTTTGTAGCAATCGTAACATTGGCAACGGAAAAGTAACTAAGCGAAGATCAATATGTGAAAAGCTTGTAGAGAATGGATAAATGATGGATAATAATGTCGGATGCGATTCATCATTCAACAGTTATAAGATAGGGTGACACAGAACTAGCTCCAGTTCATCAATGTACTGTAGGCATGTATTCTGAATATAGTCATACGTCCTTATGGAAAAGAACTTGCATGACATCTTTCGTCCTACCCTCCTGTGGCAGCAGGGTCCTATTAGAAACTAAGGGATATTAAGGCCTCCTTTTAATAGAGTATCGGACCAAAGCATTAACACTTCGTGAATACATGAACTCCTCAAACTACGGTCATCACCCGGAGTGGTCCCGATTATTGTCACTTCGAGTTGCCAGATCATAACACATAGTAGGTGACTATTGACTTGCAAGATAGGATCAAGAACTCACATATATTCATGAAAACATAATAGGTTCAGATCTGAAGTCATGGCACTCGGGCCCTAGTGACAAGCATTAAGCATAGCGACATCAATCTTAGAACATAATGGATACTAGGGATCAAACCCTAACAAAACTAACTCGATTACATGGTAAATCTCATCCAACCCATCATAGTCCAGCAAGCCTACGATGAGATTACTCATGCACGGCAGAGAGCATCATGAAATTGGTGATGGAGGGTGGTTGATGATGACGATGGCGACGGAGTCCCCTCTCCAAAGCCCCGAATGGACTCCAGATCAGCCCTCCCGAGGAAGATTAGGGCTTGGCGGTGGCTCCGTATTGTAAAACGCGATGAATCCTTCTCTCTGATTTTTTTCTCTCCCCAGAAGTGAATATGTGGAGTTGGGTTGAGGTCGGTGGAGTCCGAGGGGGCCCACGAGGTAGGGGGGCACGCCCCAGGGGGGGCGCCCTGCACCCTCGTGGATAGGGTGTGGGCCCCCTAATGCTGATTCTTTCGCCAATATTTTTCATTAATTCACAAACGTGTGTCCGTGGATTTTCAGGTCATTCCGAGAACTTTTATTTCTGCACAAAAATAACACCATGGCAATTCTGCTGAAAATAGCGTGAGTCTGGGTTAGTTCCATTCAAATCATGCAAGTTAGAGTCCAAGACAAGGGCAAAAGTGTTTGGAAAAGTAGATACGTTGGAGACGTATCAACTCCCCCAAGCTTAAACCTTCGCTTGTCCTCAAGCAATTCAGTTGACAAACTGAAAGTGATAAAGAAAAACATTTACAAACTCTGTTTGATCTTGTTGTTGCAAATATGTAAAGCCGACATTCAAGTTTTCACCCAAGATTATGAACTAACCATATTCACAATAACATTTAGGTATCATGTTTACTCATATCAATGGCATAACCAACAAGCAAGCAATAATAATAAATATCGGATGACAACACTTTCTCAAAACAATTATAACATGATATAACAAGATGGTATCTCGCTAGCCCTTTCCGAGACCGCAAAAAATAAATGCAGAGCACCCCTGAAGATCAAGGACTGACTAGATATTGTAATTCATGGTAAAAGAGATCCAGTCACAGTCATACTCAGTGTAAATTAATAGCAATGCATGCGAATGACAGCGGTGCTCTCCAATTGGTGCTTTTTATTAATAGGATGATGAATCAACATAAAAGTAAATAGCTAGGCCCTTCGCTGAAGGAAGCGGGGATTTGCAGAGGTGCTAGAGCTTGAGTTTTGTAACAGAGATAAACAATATTTTGAGTGGCATACTTTCATTGTCAACATAACAACCAAGAGATCTCGATATCTTCCATGCTACACACATTATAGGAGGTTCCCAAACAGAATGGTAAAGTGTATACTCACCCACCACCAACAAACATCAATCCATGGCTTGTCCGAAACAACATGTGCCGTCCAACTAAAAACAATCTTGGGGGAGTTTTGTTTGCAATTATTTTGATTTGATTTGAGCATGGGACTGGGCATCCCGGTTACCGGCCATTTTATCATGAATGATGAGCGGAGTCCATCCATCGTGAGAATAACCCACCTAGCATGGAAGATATAAACAACCCTAGTTGATACATGAGCTATTCGAGCATACAAAACATAATTTCATGTGAAGGTTTAGAGGTTGGCACATACAAATTTACTTAGAATGGTAGGTAAATACCACATATAGGAAGGTATGGAGGACTCATATGGAATAACTTTGGGGTTTTATGGAAGTGGATGCACAAGCAGTATTCCCGCTTAGTTATAGTGGACGCTAGAAAGAGAATGGGAAGCGACCAACTAGAGAGCGACAATAGTCATGAACATGCATTAAGATTAATCAACAATCAATGCAAGCATGAGTAGGATATAAATCATCATGAACATAAATATCGTGGAGGTTATGTTGATTATGTTTCAACTACATACATCAACATGTGCCAAGTCAAGCCACTCGAATCGTTCAAAGGAGGATACCACCCTATCATACCACATCACAACCATTTTAATAGCATGTTGGCACGCAAGGTAAACCATTATAAACTCGATCCTAGCTAATTAACGATGGCATGAGCAACTATAATCTCTAATTTTCAGTGCAAACATGTTTCATTCATAATAGGATGAATCAGGAATGATGAACTAATCATATTTACAAAAACAAGATAGGTCAAGTTCATAACAACTTCTCTCATCTCACTCAGTCCATCATATATCGTCATTATTGCCTTTCACTCGCACAACCGAACGATGTGGATAATAATAATAGTGCATGTGCATTGGACTAAGCTGGAATCTGCCAGCATTTAATACAAGGGAGAAGACAAGGTAATATGGGGTCTTGGTTAAATCAACAATAATGCATATGAGAGCCACTCAACATTTCCATCATGGCCTTCTCCTCTCAACCCCCAAAGAATAAGAAAAGAAATAAAACTATTTACACGGGAAAGCTCCCACCAAGCAAAAGAAGAACGAGAAATATTTTTGGGTTTTCTTTTAATTACTACTACTACAGGCACGGAAAGTAAACTAGCTAAAAGTTATACCTAATTTTTTTGGTTTTTC
Source organism: Triticum dicoccoides (assembly GCF_002162155.2). NCBI lineage: Eukaryota > Viridiplantae > Streptophyta > Magnoliopsida > Poales > Poaceae > Triticum > Triticum dicoccoides. The sequence continues at coordinate 312,078,192 of NC_041392.1, read as the reverse complement.
TTAAGGTTTTTTCAAACACACAAGAAGAAGGCTTAGAAAAGAAAATAAACTAGCATGGATAGTACAATGAAATAGTATGAGCACCGACAACTAGCATGAGTGTGGGAACATGAATGTAATGTCGGTGAGAAATACGTACTCCCCCAAGCTTGGGCTTTTGGCCTAAGTTGGTCTGTGCCCACGGATCGAAGCTACTCTCTTCGGTGTACTGAGGAGGGTTCTTAGGGGGCCACTGGTTGGCGATATCCTCCGGATCCCACTGATAAGCAGAATGTCGACAAGGGTCAAGTGGTGGCTCAGGCTCAGGCTCTAGGACTCGTGTCAGCCTGAAGTATGCATAAATGGCCTCTGGCAAGATGAGGTACGTGCCTGAAAGTATGTTAAACAAAGAGGGTGGAGGCAAGGTAATAATCTCACAGTGAGTTTTATCAAATATCAAATTATACTTAAGCATCTTTGATACGTCCATTTTGCATCATGCTTTTATATCGACATTTATTGCATTATGGACTGTTATTGCACTTTATGTCACAATACTTATGGCTATTCTCTCTTATTTTACAAGGTTTACATAAGGAGGGAGAATGCCGGCAGCTAGAATTCTGGGCTGGAAAAGGAGCAAATATTAGAGACCTATTCTGCGTAACTCCAAAAGTCCTGAAACTCCATGGAACATCTTAAAATAAATAAAGAAAAATGCTCGCCAAAGATGAAGGCCAGGGGGCCCACACCCTACTCACGAGGGTGGGGGCGCCCCCCCCCAGGGCGCGCCCCCTACCTCGTGGGCCCCTGGTGGCTCTCCAACGTCCATGTTCTCCTACATGAAGTCTTTCGATGAGAAAAATATCAGAGGGAACTTTTTGGGACGAGACTCCGCTGCCACGAGGCGGAACCTTGGCGGAACCAATCTAGAGCTCCGGCAGAGCTGTTCTGCCGGGGATACTTCCCTCTGGGAGGGGGAAATCATCACCATTGTCATCACCAACGCTCCTCTCATAGGGAGAGGGCAATCTCCATCAACATCTTCACCAGCACCATCTCATCTCCAAACCCTAGTTCATCTCTTGTATCCAATTCTTGTCTCAAAGTCCGGGATTAGTGCTAGTAGGTTGCTAGTAGTGTTGATTACTCCTTGTAGTTGATGCTAGTTGGTTTATTTGGTGGAAGATCATATGTTCAGATCCTATATGCATATTAGTACCCCTCTCATTATGAACATGAATATGCTTTGTGAGTAATTACGTTTGTTCCTAAGGACAAGGGAGAAGTCTTGCTATTAGTAGTCATGTGAATTTGGTATTCGTTTGATATTTTGATAAGATGTATGTTGTCTAGCCTCTAGTGGTGTTATGTGAACATCGACTACATAACACTTCGCCATTATTTGGGCCTAGAGAAAGGCATTGGGAAATAATAAGTAGATGATGGGTTGCTAGAGTGATAGAAGCTTAAACCCTAGTTTATGCATTGCTTCGTAAGGGGCTGATTTGGATCCACATGTTTCATGCTATGGTTAGGTTTACCTTAATACTTTTGTTGTAGTTGCGGATGCTTGAAATAGAGGTTAATCATAAGTGGGATGCTTGTTCAAGTAAGAACATCAACCAAGCACCGGTCCACCCACATATCAAATTATCAAAGTATCGAACGCGAATCATATGAACGTGATGAAAACTAGCTTGACGATATTCCCATGTGTCCTCAGGAGCGCTTTTCCTATTATAAGAGTTTGTCCCAGCTTGTTCTTTGCTACAAAAAGGATTGGGCCACCTTGCTGCACTTTATTTACTTTTGTTACTTGTTGCTCGTTACAATTTATCTTATCACAAAACTACCTGTTACCACTTATTTCAGTATTTGCAGAGAATACCTTGCTGAAAACCGCTTATCATTTCCTTCTGCTCCTCGTTGGGTTCGACACTCTTACTTATCGAAAGGACTATGATAGATCCTCTATACTTGTGGGTCATCAGGACCCTTTTCCTAGCGCCGTTGCCGGGGAGTGTAGCGCCTTTCGTAGGTGGAAGTTGGTAAGGAAAATTTTATATAGTCTGCTGAAATTTACTGTTACTTGCTATTATGGAAAGTAATTCTCTGAGGGGCTTGTTCAGGGTATCTTCACCCCATCCAGTAGAGCAAAGAGTTGCTCCTCAACCTATCGAACCTATTGAAAATGAATCTCCTTTTGAATTTCCTTCGAGTATGATGGAAAAACTGCTAGCTAACCCTTTTACAGGAGATGGAACAAACCATCCTGATGAGCACTTAATATATGTGGATGAAGTTTGTGGATTGTTTAAGCTTGTAGGTATACCCGATGATGTTGCTAAAAAGAAGGTCTTCCCTTTATCTTTGAAGGGAGATTCATTGATATGGTATAGGCTATGTGATGATATGAAATCATGGAACTATAAAAGATTGAAATTGGAATTTCATCAAAAGTATTACCCTATGCATCTTGTTCATCGTGATCGCAATTATATATATAATTTCTGGCATCGCAAAGGAGAAAGAATCGCTCAAGCTTGGGGGAGGCTTAAATCAATGTTATATTCATGCCCCAATCATGATCTCTCAAGAGAAATGATTATTCAAAAATTTTATGCTCGGCTTTCTGAAAACAATCGCACCATGCTCGATACTTCTTGTGCTAGCTCTTTTATGATGAAGACTATTGAATTTAAATGGAATTTATTGGATAGAATTAAACACAACTCTGAAGATTGGGACCTCGATGAAGGTAAGGAGTCAGGTATGACACCTATGTTTGATTGTGTTAAATCTTTTATGGACACCGATATTTTCCGTAAGTTTAGCACTAAATATGGACTTGACTCTGAGATAGTAGCTTCTTTCTGTGAATCTTTTGCTACTTATGTTGATCTCCCTAAGGAGAAGTGGTTTGAATATCATCCTCCTATAGAAGTAAAAGTAGCTGCACCTATTAAGGTTGAAGAAAAGACTGTCACTTATAATGATCCTATTGTTCCTACTTCTTATGTTGAGAAACCACCTTTCCCTGTTAGAGTAAAGGATCATGCTAAAGCTTCAACTGTTGTTCGTAAAAGCAATATTAGAACTTATACACCCCCTGAGCAAGTTAAAGTAGAACCTAATATTGCTATTGTTAAAAATCTCTTATCTGATAATATTGATGGGAAGGTTATTCAGTTCAAAGGTGAAACTGCTAGAATTGCTAAACCTTGTGCTAAAGATAAATGTAGACCTGTTGTAGGCGTGCCTGTTATTTCTGTTAAAATAGGAGATCATTGTTATCATGGCTTATGTGATATGGTGCGAGTGCTAGTGTTATACCGCATACTTTATACGAAGAAATTAAGAATGAAATTGCACCTGCTGAGTTAGAAGGTATTGATGTCACAATTAAACTTTCCAATAGAGATACTATTTCACCAATTGGAATTGGTAGAGATTTTGAAGTCTTGTGTGGGAAAACTAAATATCCTGCTGATTTTCTTTTCCTTACTTCTCCGCAAGATAGCTTTTGCCCCATTATATTTGGTAGACCCTTCTTGAACACTGTTAATGCTAGGATAGATTGCAAAAAGAATGTTGTTACTATTGGCTTGGATGATATGGTTCATGAGTTTAATTTCTCTAAATTTAGTAAACAACATCATGAGGAAGAATTACCTAGTAAGAATGAAATTATTGGTCTTTCCTCTATTGCCGTATCTCCTAGTGATCCTTTAGAACACTATTTGCTAGACCATGAAAATGATATGTTCATGAATGAAAGAAGGGAAATAGATGAAGTATTCTTTAAACAGGAATCTATTCTGCAACACAATTTGCCTGTTGAAATTTCAGGGGATCCTCCTCCACCCAAGGGTGATCCCGTGTTTGAGCTTAAACCTTTGCCTGATAATCTTAAATATGCTTATCTTGATGAAAAGAAGATATATCCTGTTATTATTAGTGCTAACCTTTCAGAGCATGAAGAAGAAAGATTATTGAAAACTCTGAAGAAGCATCATGCTGCTATTGGATATACTCTTGATGATCTTAAGGGCATTAGTCCCACTCTATGTCAACATAAAATAAATTTCGAAGTAGATGCCAAACCAGTTCGTGATCCTCAACGACGTCTGAATCCTAAAATGAAAGAAGTGGTAAGAAAAGAAATACTAAAGCTTCTGGAGGCAGGTATAATCTATCCCGTTGCTGATAGTGAGTGGGTAAGTCCTGTCCATTGTGTCCCTAAGATGGGAGGTATTACTGTTGTTCCTAATGATAAAGATGAATTGATTCCACAAAGAATTATCACAGGTTATAGGATGGTAATTCATTTCCGCAAATTAAATAAAGCTACTAAGAAAGATCATTACCCCTTACATTTTATTGATCAAATGCTAGAAAGATTATGCAAACATACACACTATTGCTTTCTAGATGGTTATTCAGGTTTCTCTCAAATACCTATGTCGGCTAGAGGTCAATCAAAGACTACTTTTACATGCCCTTTTGGTACTTTTGCTTATAGGCGTATGCCTTTTGGTTTATGTAATGCACCTGCTACCTTTCAAAGATGCATGATGGCTATATTCTATGACTTTTATGAAAAGATTTGTGAGGTTTTCATGGATGATTTTTCCATCTATGGTTCCTCTTTTGATGATTGCTTGAGCAATCTTGATCGAGTTTTGCAGACATGTGAAGAAACTAATCTTGTCTTGAATTGGGAAAAGTGCCACTTTATGGTTAATGAAGGTATTGTCTTAGGGCAAAAAGTTTCTGAAAGAGGCATTGAAGTTGATAAAGCCAAGGTTGATTCTATTGAAAAGATGCCATGTCCCAAGGACATCAAAGGTATAAGAAGTTTCCTTGGTCATGCTGGATTTTGTAGGAGGTTCATTAAGGACTTCTCAAAAATTTCTCGGCCTCTGACTAATTTATTGCAAAAAGATATACCATTTGTCTTGGATGATGATTGTGTAGAAGCATTTGAAATACTTAAGAAAGCATTAGTCTTTGCACCTGTTGTTCAGCCACCTGATTGGAATTTACCTTTTGAAATTATGTGTGATGCTAGTGATTACGCTGTAGGTGCTGTTCTAGGGCAAAGAGTTGATAAGAAATTAAATGTTATTCATTATGCTAGTAATACTCTAGACAATGCTCAAAGAAATTATGCTACTACTGAAAAAGAGCTTTTAGCAGTTGTATTTACTTGAGATAAGTTCAGACCTTATATTGTTGATTCTAAAGTAACTATTCAAACTGGTCATGCTGCTATTAAATATCTTATGGAAAAGAAAGATGCTAAACCTAGACTTATTAGATGGGTTCTCTTGCTACAAGAATTTGATTTGCATATTGTTGATAGAAAGGGAGCTGAGAACCCCGTTGCAGACAACTTGTCTAGGTTAGATAATGTTCTTTATGACCCACTACCTATTAATGATAGCTTCCCTGATGAATAATTAAATGTTATAACTACTTCTCGTAGTACTCCATGGTATGCTGATTATGCTAATTATATTGTTGCTAAGTTTATACCACCTAGCTTCACATACCAGCAAAAGCAAAAGTTTTTCTATGATTTAAGACATTACTTTTGGGATGACCCACATCTTTATAAAGAAGGAGTAGATGGTGTTATTAGACGTTGTGTACCTGAGCATGAACAGGAACAGATCCTACACAAGTGTCATTCCGAGGCTTATGGAGGACACCACACTGGAGATAGAACTTTACATAAGGTATTGCAATCTGGTTTTTATTGGCCTACTCTCTTCAAGGATGCCTTGTAAGTTTGTCTTGTCTTGTGATGAATGTTAAAGAATTGGTAATATTAGTAGACGTCAAGAAATGCCTATGAATTATTTACTTGTTATTGAACCGTTTGATGTTTGGGGCTTTGATTATATGGGACCTTTTCCTGCCTCTAATGGATATACACATATTCTAGTTGCTGTTGATTACGTTACTAAGTGGGTAGAAGCTATTCCAACTAGTAGTGCTGATCACAACACTTCAATTAAAATTCTGAAGGAAGTTATTTTCCCGAGGTTTGGAGTCCCTAGATATTTAATGACTGATGGTGCTTCACACTTTATTCATGGTGCTTTCCGTAAAATGCTTGCTAAATATGATGTTAATCATAGAATTGCATCTCCTTATCACCCTCAGTCTAGTGGTCAAGTAGAGTTGAGCAATAGAGATCTCAAATTATTTTTGCAAAAGACTGTTAATAGGTCTAGAAAGAATTGGTCCAAGAAACTTTATGATGCATTATGGGCTTATAGAACTGCATACAAAAATCCTATGGGTATGTCTCCGTACAAAATGGTTTATGGAAAAGCATGTCACTTACCTCTCAAACTATAACATAAGGCATATTGGGCTATTAAAGAACTTAACTATGATTTCAAACTTGCCGGTGAAAAGAGGTTATTTGATATTAGCTCACTCAATGAATGGAGAACCCAAGCTTATGAAAATGCCAAGTTGTTTAAAGAAAAAGTTAAAAGATGGCATGACAAAAGGATACAAAATCATGAGTTTAATGTAGGTGATTAGTTATTGCTATACAACTCTCGTTAAAGTTTTTTGCAGCGAAACTTCTCTCTAATGGGAAGGCCCCTATTTTATAGAAGAGGTCTATCGTTCCGGTGCCATAAAAATCAACAACTTCGAGGGCACAAATCCGAAGGTGGTAAACGGTCAAAGAATCAAACATTATATCTCAGGTAATCCCATAAATGTTGAAACCAATATTATTGAAACCGTAACCACGGAGGAATACATAAGGGACACTTTCTGGAATGTTTCAGACTCCGAAAAGGAATAGGTATGTGGTACGGTAAGTAAACCGACTCCAAAACAATTTTTAAGGCAATATTTCTCCGTTTTGGAATATTTAGAAAAATAGAAAAAATAAGTAGCTGTCCGGGAAGGACACGAGGGCCCCACAAGGGTGGTGGGCGCGCCCTACCCCTCTGGGCGCGCCCGCCTACCTCGTGAGCACCTCGTGTGCCTTCCAGACTCCGTTTTCTTGCACGTTATGTATTTTGGTCGGTAAAAATTCATTATATAACCTCCCAAAAGTTTTGACTCCCATATCACGCAAATATCCTCTGTTTTCGTTTCAAGCTATCCCGTTGCAGATTAAATCAACATGTCTTCCCAGGATTCGGAAGGAGAAAGCTATGTGGATGATTACTTAGCAAATCCAAAGGTGTATGGAGATGTGGAACACGATAGATGGAGCACGGAGGAAGAAGAGGACTATGAACCAAAGGCGAAGGAGGAGACGAGCTCAGATGAAGATGAAGCACCATTACCTCAGCCTGGAAACATGCACGTGGAGTTCAAAAAGTCAAGTCTCCCTGATAGGGTAAAGAAACCCAAGTTCGAGTTTATCCCTTAACGTCTCTTGTAGGAAAATAAGAAGGACCTATGCAAAAAGATATTAACCCTGGAGTGGGAGATTGATGATCTGAGGGATCAAAATGCCGTCCTCAAGCGCAAATTAAGGGAGAAGCCTAAGCCATCAACTAAGCCAACATCACCACCACCTTCTTCACCGACAAAGGAGACATAATCACATGGGTATGGGCACTCCCCTTGGCAACTGCCAAGCTTGGGGGAGGTGCCCCGGTATCGTATCACAATCACAACTCCTATCTTTACCGTTTTTCTTAGTTTGATCCTATTAGTAGTATCTTGATCTAGTAGAATAAAGTTTATGGCATGATCTAGTTTTGAGTTTGCTTTATGATCTGTCTTTGTAATCGAGTTCGTTAGTTATATATAATAAAGATTAGTGTTGAGTCAAGGGCTTCATTATTTTGCCATGATCTTGGGTGAATAAAAGAAAGAGAAAAAGAATAAAAAGAAACAAAAAGTTCATATTGATCTTATTGAGAGTAATGACTTCACATAGAAAGGGTATGATGATTAAAAGTTGTTGGGAGTTGGCAGACATAGCTTTGGTCATTATTGCAATTAATAGGAAGTAATAAGGAAAGAGAGGTTTTAACATATAGATATATTATCATTGACATCTTTTATGATTGGGAGCACTCATTAAAATATGACATGCTAAAGAGTTGATGTTGGACAAGGAAGACAACGTAATGAGTTATGTCTTTCTTATATCTGAGATAAAGTATGTTGTCATGGATCCTCTAACTTGTTGATCTTGCCTTTCCCCCTCATGCTAGCAAAATTCTTAGCACCAAGTAGAAATACTACTTGTGCTTCCAAATACCCTTAAACCAGTTTTGCCATGAGAGTCCACCATATCTACCTATGGATTGAGTAAGATCCTTCAAGTAAGTTGTCATTGGTGCAAAGCAATAAAAATTGCTCTAAATATGTATGATTGATTGGTGTGGGAGAAATAAGCTTTATACGATCTTATGATGTGGAAGTAATAAAAGCGACGGACTGCATAATAAAGGTTCATATCACAAGGGGCAATATAAAGTGATGTTCTTTCGCATTGAGATTTTATGCATCCAACCATAAAAGCGCATGTCAACCTCTGCTTCCCTCTGCGAAGGGCCTATCCTTTATAATTATCTTCTACCTTATGCAAGAGTCACGGTGATCTTCACCTTTTCTTTTTCATTTTATCCTTTGGCAAGCTCAGCATGTTGGAAAGAACATGATATATATATATATATATATATATATATATATATATATATATATATATATATATATATATAT
>NC_041392.1:311941707-312069060 GCF_002162155.2 Triticum dicoccoides | reverse complement strand
TATATATATCTAATTGGATGTAGGGGAGCATGAACCATTATTGTTGACATTACCCTTGAGGTAAAAGGTTGTGGGGCAAAACTATAAGCCCCTATCTTTCTCTGTGTCCGATTAAAACTCCGTAACCACAAGTATTGCGTGAGTGTTAGCAATTATGGAGGACTAAATGATAGTTGAGTATGTGGACTTGCTTTTTAGCTCTGACATAGACTCTTTCCGATGTTATGATAAATTGCAATTGCTTCAATGACTGAGATTATAGTTTGTTGGAGCCCAATAAGGTTTATGATTTATACTTTTGCATTGTGAATAGATCATCACTTGAACATAAGTAATCATATGACAAAATCTATATATGTTGCTGTTATGAGAATAATCATGATGCCTTCATGTCCGTATTTTATTTTTATCGACGCCTCTACCTCTAAACATGAGGCCATATTTATTGTTATCGGCTTTTCGCTTGAGGACAAGCGAGGTCTAAGCTTGGGGGAGTTGATACGTCCATTTTGCATCATGCGTTTATATCGATATTTATTGCATTATGGACTGTTATTTCACTTTATGTCACAATACTTATGGCTATTGTCTCTTATTTTACAAGGTTTACATAAGGAGGGAGAATGCCGGCAGCTAGAATTCTGGGCTGGAAAAGGAGCAAATATTGGAGACCTATTCTGCGTAACTCCAAAAGTCCTGAAACTCCACGGAACATCTTAAAATAAATAAAGAAAAATCCTTGCCAAAGATGAAGGCCAGGGGGCCCACACCCTGCTCACGAGGGTGGGCCCCCCTAGGGCTCGCCTCCCTACCTCGTGGGCCCCCTGGTGGCTCTCGGACGTCCATCTTCTCCTATATGAACTCTTTCGATGAGAAAAAAATCAGAGGGAACTTTTCGGGACGAGACTCCGCCGCCACAAGGTGGAACCTTGGCGGAACCAATCTAGAGCTCCGGCAGAGCTGTTCTACAGGGGATACTTCCCTCCGGGAGGGGGAAATCATCACCATCGTCATCACCAACGCTCCTCTTATTGGGAGAGGGCAATATCCATCAACATCTTCACCAGCACCATCTAATCTCCAAACCCTAGTTCATCTATTGTATCCAAACATTGTCTCAAAGTCCGGGATTGGTGCTAGTAGGATGCTAGTAGTGTTGATTACTCCTTGTAGTTGATGCTAGTTGGTTTATTTGGTGGAAGATCATATGTTCAGATCCTATATGCATATTATTACCCCTCTGATTATGAACATGAATATGCTTTGCGAGTAATTACGTTTGTTCCTGAAGACAAGGGAGAAGTCTTGCTATTAGTAGTCATGTGAATTTGGTATTCGTTTGATATTTTGATAAGATGTATGTTGTCTAGCCTCTAGTGGTGTTATGTGAACATCGACTACATAACACTTTGCCATTATTTGGGCCTAGATGATGGGTTGCTAGAGTGACAGAAGCTTAAACCCTAGTTTATGCGTTGCTTCGTAAGGGGCTGATTTGGATCCACATGTTTCATGCTATGGTTAGGTTTACCTTAATACTTTTGTTGTAGTTGCGGATGCTTGCAATAGAGGTTAATCATAAGTGGGATTCTTGTTCAAGTAAGAACAGCACCCAAGGACCGGTCCACCCACATATGAAATTATCAAAGTATCAAACGCGAATCATATGAACGTGATGAAAACTAGCTTGACGATATTCCCATGTGTCCTCGGGAGTGCTTTTCTTATTATAAGAGTTTGTTCCGGCTTGTCCTTTGCTACAAAAAGGATTGGGCCACCTTGCTGCACTTTATTTACTTTTGTTACTTGTTGCTCATTACAATTTATCTTATCACAAAACTATCTATTACCACTTATTTCACTACTTGCAGAGAATACCTTGCTGAAAACCGCTTATCATTTCCTTCTGCTCCTCGTTGGGTTCGACACTCTTACTTATCGAAAGGACTACGATAGATCCCCTATACTTGTGGGTCATCAATCTTCTTCTTATTTTTAACAATAAATTCATGTGCTACCATACTCTTATAATCTAGAAAAATAGGGGGCAATAACCTTTCCTCTTTCTCATAATGCCTAATAGGTATTTCAAAGAGTTTAGCAGGGCGTGAAGCAAAGATGGCTCCGAAGATGGGGCCCTTTGTATGGTTCAGACTTAATCATTTAGCAACAGTAGCGCCTAGGCTAAAAGTTGTATCAAGAAACAAAGCATGGCGCAAAATGACAAGATCAGGAGCACTAACATTTCCACTGTTCCCGCGATCAATTAAGCATCTAGTAGCAAATACCACAAAGTAACGTAGAACAGGAAAATGTATACTAGTAATTCTTGCATCAGAACTTTCCTCGTTTATCCTACATCAATTCTATCAATAAATCCATCCACATCACTATGGTGTGGTTCCTCGATGCTGCCCACGAAGGGTATCTTGCAGACCCGACAAAAATCATGGAGTGACATCTCCTTAACCTCATCATATAAGTGAAACTCCACTGAAGGTGGTGATTTCTTAGCATGGAAATAAAAATTTTGCACGAAAATATTAGTGAGTAGGAGATACTATTTGCGCTGGTCGTGGAGGAAGTCAGTGAGGCCTGCATTCTCAGTCAAGTAATAAAAGTCATCATAAATTCCGGCGGCTCTTAAGAACACATCACAAGGCCATTCGCATGGCCGAACCTCCGTAGTGTGAGGAAGATTGTATTTGGGCTTTTTATTCTCCTCATTCTGCTTATCCTTCGAGCTTCGGCTCGAAGAGCCCCTCAACAATATTTTCATCATTTTCTTTTTCTGAAAATTTTAGTGACTCAAAATAAAAGTGAACCAAATTCAACAAGATTGATAGCAACTACTCCCACAAGTGCCTAGAGGCTATATCATGCATTAAAGCTACTTTGGACCATATAAATTTGACATGCAAGCTCAAGAACAGGGTCATCTTAGCAGCAAAAAATTGCAATAAACAAAGCACTAGAACAAAAACTAATTGGACCATTGGAGGAGTCACATATCGAAGAACAATCTCCCTAAATAGTTTTGTGAATGGAACTTTGAGCAAAGAGATCGAAAATGGCAGCAAGTTGAGCTAGAACGAGGGTTTGAGCTATGGGAGGATTTTTTATCGAGGAAGACAAAGTGAGTGGGTGCTAGAATAAGTGGAGGGGGTCCACGTAGGGCCCACGAGGCAGGGGTGCGCCCTGTGCCCTTGTGGCCAAATGGTGGGCCCCCTTGTGTGTTCTGAGTGCCAGAAATTCTTAAATATTCTACAAAAAATCATATTTCATTTTCAGGACGTTTGGAGAACTTCTATTTTTAGGGTATTTTTATTGCAAGGATAATTCAGAAAACCGACATAAAATACTATTTTTTTCTTTATTTAATCTAAATATCAGAAAGTAAAAGGAGGGTACAGAAAGTTGTGCTTTCTAACTTCATCCATCTCGTGCTCATCAAAAGGAATCCACTAACAAGGTCGATCAAGTCTTGTTAACAAACTCTTTCTGAATTGCATGAAACTGGAGAATTTTCGAATAGCACTAGGTTACCTCAAGTGGGATATGCATGTCCCTAACAATAAGAATATCATAATTCTTCTTGGCAGTAGGAAGAGGGAATTCAAAACCTCCAATAGTAATCGTTGGAAATTTTCCAATAGAATTGATACTGTGGACTTGAGGTTGTTTCATCGGAAAGTGTACCGTATGCTCATTACCATTAACATGAAAAGTGACATTGCCTTTGTTGCAATCAATAATAGCCCATGCAGTATTCAAAAAGGGTCTACCAAGGATAATAGACATATTATCGTCCTCGGGAATATCAAGAATAACTAAGTCCGTTAAATTAGTAACGTTTGCAACCACAACAGGCACATCCTCACAAATACCGACGGGTATAGCAGCTGATTTATCGGCCATTTTCAAATATATTTCAGTCGGCGCCAACTTATTCAAAACAAGTCTACGATATAAATAGACAGGCATAATACTAGCACCCGCTCCAATATCACATAAAGCAGTTTTACCATAGTTTATTTTAATGGAGCATGGTATAGTTGGTACTCCTAGATCTCCCAGTTTCTTGGGTATTCCACCTATAAAAGTATAATTGGAAAGCATGGTAGAAATTTCAGCTTCCGATATCTTTCTTTTATTTGTAACAATATCTTTCATATACTTAGCATAAGGATTCATTTTAAGCATATCAGTCAAACGCATATGCTAAAAGATAGGTCTAATCATTTCAGCAGAGAGCACAAAAATCCTCATCATCCTTTTTCTTGGATGGTTTAGGAGGAAAAGGCATGTGTTTCTGAACCCATGGTTCTCTTTCTTTACCGTGCTTCCTAGCAACGAAGTCTCTCTTATCATAACGTTGATTCTTTGATTGTGGGTTGTCAAGATCAACGACAGGTTCAATCTGTACATCATTGTTATTGCTAGGTTGAGCATCAATATGAATATCATCATTAACATTATCACTAGGTTCATGTTCATTACCAGATTGTGTTTCAGCATCAGAAATAGAAATATCATTGGGATTCTCAAGTGTGTCAACAACAGGTTCACTAGAAGCATGCAAAGTCCTATCATTTTTATTTTTCTTCTTTTTAGAAGGACTAGGTGTATCAACATTAGTTCTCTGAGAATCTTTCTCAACTCTCTTAGGGTGGCCCTTAGGATACAAAGTTTCCTGAGTCATTTTACCCCCTTTAGTCATAGCTCTAATAGCATTATCATTTTTCTTATTATTTATTCCATTGAGAAAATCATCTTTAGCTTTAAGCACTTGTTCTACTAGAGTGGTAACCATAGAAGCATGTTTACTAATAAGTTTAAGTCACCTTTAACTCTAGACATACAATCACTCAAGTGTTCAACCATATATCCATTATGTTTCAATTGTCTACCAACATAAGCATTGAACTTTTCTGGTTTAACAATAAAATTATCAAACTCATCCAAGCATTGGCAAGCAAACTTATTACGAGGAATATCACCTTCATCAAATCTATAGAGAGAAATTACCTTTAATACCCGTGTCGGGTTATTAAGACCATGTATTTCTTCAATAGGTGGTAAATTCTTAACATCTTCAGCTTTAATACCCTTTTCTTTCATATATTTCTTTGCCTCTTGCATATCTTCAGGATTGAGAAATATAATACCCCTTTTCTTCGGAGTTGGCTTAGGAGTTGGTTCATGAAGTGTCCAATCATTATCATTACTCAATATATTATTCAATAGCAATTCAGCTTGCTCAACAGTTCTTTCCCTGAAAACAGAACCAGCACAACTATCCAGGTAATCTCTGGAAGCATCGGTTAGTCCATTATAAAAGATATCAAGTATTTCATTTTTTTGAGTGGATGATCAGGCAAAGCATTAAGTAATCGGAGAAGCCTCCCCCAAGCTTGTGGGAGACTCTCTTCTTCAATTTGCACAAAAATATATATTTCCCTTAAGGCAGCTTGTTTCTTATGAGCAGGGAAATATTTAGCAGAGAAGTAATAAATCATATCCTAGGGACTACGCACACAACCAGGAGCAAGAGAATTAAACCATGTCTTAGCACCACCCTTTAATGAGAACAGAAATAACTTAAGGATATAGTAGTAACAAATTGTTTCCTCATGAGTGAATAGGGTGGCTATATCATTCAATTTAGTAAGATGTGCGACAACAGTTCCATATTCATAGCCATAAAAAGGATCAGATTCAACCAAAGTAATTAACTCAGCATCGAAAGAGAAATCATAATCCTTATCAGAAATACAGATAGGTGAAGTAGCAAAAGCAGGGTCATATTTCATTCTAGCATTCAAAGACTTTTCTTTCCGCTTAGCTAATAATTTCTTAAGATTGTATCTATCTTTGCAAGCAAAAAGGTCTCTAGAAGTTTCTTCGTCGATAACATAACCCTCCGGCACATTAGGCAATTCATATCTAGGGGAGAATCTTCATCATCACTTTCATCAATATTATCTATTTCAATAATTTCATTCTCTCTAGCCCTAGCAAGTTGTTCATCAAGAAATTCACCTAATGGCACAGTATTATCAAGCATAGAAGTAGTTTCATCATAAGCATCATGCGTAGCAGAAGTGGCATCATCAATAACATGCGACATATCATAATCAATAACAGGTGTAGGTGCCGCATATTTACTCGTAACAGAAGGTGAATCAAGTGCAGAGCTAGATGGCAGTTCCTTACGTCCCCTCGTAGTTGAGAGAAAAATCTTGGTTATTTCATCTTTCAAATTCCTCATCATGATCAACAGATATAAATCCCAAGTGACTCAAAGAATAGAGCTATGCTCCCCGGCAACGGCGCCACAAAATAGTCTTGATTACCCACAAGTATAGGGGATCGCAACAGTTTTCGAGGGTAGAGTATTCAACCCAAATTTGTTGATTTGACACAACGGGAGCCAAAGAATATTCTCAAGTATTAGCGTTTGAGTTCTAAATTCAACCACACCTGAAATACTTAATATCTGTAGAAAAGTATTTAGTAGCAAAGAAGTATGGAAGTAACGATAATGGTGGCAAAAGTAACAGTAGTAGTTTTTGTAGCAATCGTAACAGTGGCAACAGAAAATTAACTAAGCAAAGATCAATATGTGAAAAGCTCATAGGCAATGGATCAATGATGTATAATTATTTCGGATGCGATTCCTCATGCAAAAGTAATAACATAGGGTGACACAGAACTAGCTCTAGTTCATCAATGTAATGTAGGCATGTATTCCGAATAAAGTCATACGTGCTTATGGAAAAGAACTTGCATGACATCTTTTTTGCTACACTCCCGTGGTAGCGGGGTCCTATTGGAAACTAAGGGATACTAAGGCCTCCTTTTAATAGAGTACCAGACCAAAGCACTAACACTTAGTGAATACATGAACGCCTCAAACTACGGTCATCAGCTGGAGTGGTCCCGATTATTGTCACTTCAGGGTTGCTGGGTCATAACACATAGTAGGTGACTATTGACTTGCATGATAGGATCAAGAACTCACATATATTCATGAAAACATAATAGGTTAAGATCTGAAATCATGGCACTCGGGCCCTAGTGACAAGCATTAAGCATAGCAAAGTCATAGCAACATCAATCTTAGAACATAATGGATATTAGGGTTAAACCCTAACAAAACTAACTCGATTACATGGTAAATATCATCCAAGCCATCACCGTCCAGCAAGCCTATGATGATATTACTATGCACGGAGGAGAGCATCATGAAATAGGTGATGGAGGATGGTTGATGATGACGATGGCGATGGATTCCCCTGTCCGGAGCCCCGAACAGACTCCAGATCAGCCCTCCTAAGAAAGATTAGGGCTTGGCGGTGGCTCTGTATCGTAAAACGCGATGAATCCTTCTCTTTGATTTTTTTTCTCCTCGGAAGTGAATATATGGAGTTGGGGTTGAGGTCGGTGGAGTCCCAGGGGGCGCCCTGCACCCTCATGGACAGAGTGTGGGCCCCCTGATGCTGATTCTTTCACCAATATTTTTCATTAACTCCAAAACGTGTCTCCGTGGATATTTAGGTCATTCCGAGAACTTTTATTTCTGCAAAAAAAATAACACCACGGCAATTCTGCTGAAAACAATGTTAGTCCAGGTTAGAGTCCAAAACAAGGGCTAAAGTGTTTGGAAAAGTAGATACGTTGGATACGTATCAGCCGTACATTTTCTAAATTATTGCATGACATGTTTAGAAAGGTTGATACCAGGTTGTTAGTTTTATGCTTATCCTCCTTTCCTGAGTTTCGCATGTGTTCTCTATAGATGCCGAGTAGCAACGACATCACTCATGCTTCAGGCGATGTATCTTCATCTTATTCTGACAACCCTAGGTCTTCAGCACATTGTGAGGGATCAAGTAATCTTGAACGGGATAGAGTTGCAGCAATTAACCTTCCGGTCAGGACACGGAGGAACGCTCCAAGGAAGCCCACACACCAGCCTAAAGGTGTATATGAAGTTACCAAGATTGATTTAAAGTCTTGGGCTCCAACTAAACTGGGTAAAGCACGCATGAGGTTCAGGAGTGTGTATGGATTTGTTGGCAGGGCAAGGTACATCATTAATCTGCCAGGGTTTCGAAAGTTTGATGCAGAAACACCGTGAAGGATAGTCTGGGAGATCATGGATATCACTTCAACGTTCTAGAGCAGTGGAGAATGCAAGTGGAACACGCTACACTGAAGAAGGCTAGGGATGCTTGGAGAAACTAGAAGCACGTGTTGTACGAGAAGTACATGAGTGAAGGCAAGGACCCAATCACCGCATACCCACAAATTACAAAGGCAGACCAGGAAGAATTCAAAAGGGTCAAGGCAACTAAAGAGTTTGCTGAGAAGAGTTTCCAGCAATCGGAACTTCAGAAGAAGAACATACACCACCACCCTATGGGTGTGGTAGGATACTACGGCATGAAACTGATATGGGACCAGGAGGACAAAGAAGTAGTAGTTGCAAATGGGAAGCCTACCTTTAGTGAAATCGGGGGCCAATGCGCCAGAGACTACTTGCGGGCACGTGCAAAGAGGCGTGATGAAGGAACTTATTACTTTGAAAAATCACGTGACGAAGAACTGTATCAAGTGATGTTAGAGTCTTCCAAGATCCCTGAAAAGTTCTATAGGTACTTAGGGCCGACATTCTGTCCGTTGCTCTAGAAACAAAAGAGCCCCTGGCCGTGCAAGGGGTATATGTGTTAATGTCCCTCACAAGAGGGCTTTCACACTCAGTAAAGAAGAGAGGCTCGGCATGAAAAAAGCGAGGAGTGAAATGAAGTAGAATGAATTGTATGAAAGCTTGAGGAAGGATATTTATCTGGCTGTTCGATAGGATGTTGAGGAGTCAATGATGATGCAGAAGACTCTAACACTGACGGATAGCCAGCAGATGGGAGGGGAGGCGGACATGGAGGATGCTTCTTATTGCGCGACAACACTGCAGAAGAGTAGTTGTGCATCAGCTGACCCTAGCGACACTGAGACTGTAGTTGCTCGTGATGATGCTATATCTGATCTATCTGGAATGAAAGACAGACAAAAGGTCATGCTTACACATTATGAAGGTACATTAAAATGTGCAACAGCCTGGGTTTGCCCACCTTTCTTGGAAGATGGCCTCTTGTTGGACAATGTGCCATTGAAGCTATGCTGTGTGAAGTGCTACGTGACTGAAGTAAATCCTGGATTCAATGAATTTGCCCTGAAGAATGTCCTAGGAGAATTCGATGAGAAAAGGACCTTGGGAGAAACACTGTTGCATCACATCCAGTGGCCACAAAAGGAAATAGAGTTCATCGATGAGATCCCTGAAGCCCCGCCAAGAGCAACCATTGTCGCCCCTCAACCGGTGACGCTCTCCTTGCCACAGCAGCTCTCGCGGGCTGATGCATCAACCTGTGATCAGCCGGCCAGACTTTATGGCATACATGCCATGTCATCCTCCGCCGCAAAGTAGCCAGTGGCAAGGCCTACAACTGCTGAAGACGCACCACCGGTTCAGATGTCGGCCGCTGAAGCAGCAGGGGGAGACCCAACTGCGGCACGTGCTCAGTAGACCAACCTGGTAGAACGGACTGCTAAGCAGTCTGATGCTTCGGAACGGCCTGCTAAGCAGGCTGTAGGTCTAGAACTAAATGCTCATCAGTTCGTTGGTCCACGGTCGCGTGATCAGCACACCAACGCATCAGCATTTCCTTCTCAGCAAACCAACGCGTTGGCACGGCCTCCTCAGCACACCGACAAATTGGCACCACCTATGCAGAAACCTGACATAGCTTCAGAGCATGGTCAGCAGTCTGATGCCTCTGCTCTACAACCCAGCAGTCCGTCACAGCAGCACCGCTAGCTCAGTGGTTTGGCATAGATAAACCGTCTTCTAAGAAGTCCGTCCAAGCTTTACTGTCTTCTCATCAGTCTACCTTGCAGGCAACCAGACGTTCTGCCAGAAATGCTTCAAGTACCACGAATGAAGTGGCCAAAAAGGATACACCCACAAGGAAGCGTAGCCGGAAAGTGAAGAGGAAAGAGAATGATTGCCTCTTACTTAAAGCACTCATCGCCCAGAACCAAATTAACAGCAGGTTGTTCAAATCAGGGAGTAATATTATTTCTTACGACATGGATGATGAAGAAATACGTTCGTTTCTTGCTAAAAGTAAAGCTGATGTACTTGAAGCCCACAATTACGTCCATGGACAACCATTTCAAGTTGGCGAATACTTTGATGAGTGCAGCTCTAGTTGCCACGAGTTACATGAATATTGCATGGATCAAATGTCAGCAGGTCTTCATGGTTTGCTAGTCCACTGCAACAGAGATCATTTCCAACACGATGATGGTTCCATCAATGTGAGTTTCAAGGACTTACATCTCTTCTTAAACTTCAACGAGCTCGAATCCACTTTTGTTAGATGCCTGATTTTGTAAGTACTTAACAAACTCTGATCAACTTCTCCATACAAGGTTGTAAATGATAAACAACTAACTACATTTTATTCCTCTCATGGGATTGAACGCGCAGAGAAGAAAAAGGGAGAGTGTGTTTTTCAAAGATCCTAAATTAGCAAATGGCACAACAATACATGGTAAGGACCTACAGGACTAGGCCATTAACTTGATCGTCTGTCTCTTCGAAAACACACCCCATGCAGAATCATTTATCTAGCCATATCATGAATGGTAAGTCAAGTAAACAACCACACATACACTAATTGTCTTTCAGATTTTTACATAATTCGTAAGTTCATGGCTTTCTTAATATGTAGCAATCACTGGATATTGGTATTCATTGTTCCAAACAAGAACATAGTTTACTACATCGATTCTCTCAAAGAGTCAACAAACGCTCAGGATGTGATGCATCTTCAGCAAATCATCGATAGGTATTGAATTCTATGATGTTGAAATTAATTTGCCTCTGGTTCAATAATTGATGTTGTCAAAATTCATCATCATTTGCAGTGTGCTCGCATTGTGGAAAACTAAACCAGGGAACCTGTTCAAGTGGGAACTACCTCTGTAGCACAAGATCGTTTCTCCGGTAACACACCGAAATCCGTTATTTTTGGAAAATTTATCCAACTGTCTGCAAATACCTTTTCTTATGCTAGTCAAATGTTCAAGCTTCTAAATAAACCAATTTCTATTTTGTCCAAAGAAAAAATAATACATCTAACAGGACAAATACATGACTAATTCTGTACAAAAAATTCCAGTGTCCTCAGCAAGAAGCAGGGACCAACCTTTGTGGATACTATGTTCGCAGACACATGATCTCCATCTGCAAATCTACTGATAGTTGTGACGATCCTCGTGAATTAGTACCAATAAGTCTATCTTAATTAATATCTTCTACTCCACTCATATGGCACATTATGTTCTTAAAAATACTATAGCTCATCTTAAAACCGAGAACCCTGAATCGCTCTCGGCTGGTAAATTGCTGATGGTTCGGGATTTATCAGTGACTTCTTCCTAGATCTCAACATCAATCTCACTGGTGATAATGAAGATTTCAGCATGCCCTATCCTGAAACATTGAGTAAGAGTTAATCGCTAAACATATACGCATGGATCCATTGTTTCCATCTGTTGAGGTCTTCCTATTCCATACACTATGACTAATTATGTAATGCATATATGTGTGGACAAATCATTGGAATTTAGCTACCATATGCTCAATTGCAATTGTTGCGAAATCTGATGAATGTTCTTCCTGTGGATACTATTTGTTCAATTGAATATTGTGGCGACTTTGCTTTTTGCGTGCCGATTCAAAATGGGATATTTTTTTATTTGTTCAATTGAATATTGTGGTGAATTTGCTTTTTGCATGCCGACTCAAAATTTGATATTTTTTTATTTGTTCAATTGATATTGTGGCGAATTTGATTTTTGCATGCCGATTCAAAATGGAAAATTTTGTTTTAACCAGGCAATTGCTCCTGTCGGATTTCAGGTTCCGGAAAAAACCTTGAGGTTCGAACACTGGGGTGCACACGAAGATCTCTCCCCCTCTCTAGCTCGCGCACATCATGATCTCACGGCCTTGCTTGACGAACCCAAAGAACAAAAGACTCAAGAGTTTATACTGGTTCGGGCCACCGAAGTGATGTAATATCCTACTCCAGTGTGGTGTGGTGGATTGCCTCTTGGCCTGAGGATGATTAGTTACAAGGGAAGAACAGCCTCCTAAGAAGAGGTGCTCTTGTGCTTGGTGAGTGTGGTGGCTTTGGTGGAATGAATCCGGTTCCAGATAAGTTGAGATGAGATGAGAGGAGGTCTGATGAGATGAGATTAGATCAGATGCCTCCCTACGGTGGTGTCTAGTCCTATATATAGAGGCCCCTGTCCTCTTCCCAAATATTAGGCCGGAAGGGATCCCACAACGGCCAATTTGAAGGGGGGCAGCTAGTACAAGCTATCATGACAAAAGATGGTCTTCGCCTGCCAAAGTATCTGGTGGTGACGCCGTCTTGGTCTCCATGGTGACCTCCGTCCTGTAGTCTTGCTGGTCTTCGTCTTGTTGCATGGATATGGAAACCTTTGCCTGATGCCTCAGGACTCCTCGCCTGCGCTTGCCTCTTTAGCACGAAAGAGGAAACAAGAACACTGCATGCGCTGGCGCCCGTCCTGGCACCAGTCGTCATGGCTTGCGTCACAGGAACCTCGCAAGGTGTCCCTTGCCTTGATCTCTCCGCCCCTCGCGAGGCAGCCTGGTGAGGCTGTCCCTAAGGAGGTCTTGCGTCGTGCGCCTCGCGAGGCTTGGCTCCTCGCAAAGGTCTTGAGTGTTTGCTGATGAAGATGGGCCGTATAGGGCCGCTGATGGATCCACGCCGCGGGGCGCAGGCAAGAAAGTCTGGGGACCCCTGTTCCCAGAACACTGACAGTAGCCCCCGGGCCCAAGGCATGCT
The DNA here is from genome assembly GCF_002162155.2 of Triticum dicoccoides. Lineage (NCBI taxonomy): Eukaryota > Viridiplantae > Streptophyta > Magnoliopsida > Poales > Poaceae > Triticum > Triticum dicoccoides. The sequence goes on along the minus strand of NC_041392.1, from coordinate 312,056,113 downwards.
CGGCTTGGCTTCGAGGCGAAGCCAAAGGGCAAGTGCGAAGTGCCGCAGGCCCCAACAGCCTGCGGCCACGGTTGGCGCGTGACGACTCATTGGACGTGGGCTTCTCTGCTTCCCCCATGCTGCCTCAGCAACTGCCCGACTTGACGAGTCCAGCGGTTGGCCTCCCCTTGGCTATAAATGGGAAGAGGGGGTGGAGACCCTGTCACCCATCTTCTTCCCTTGCTTCTCCCGCTCCTTCTTCTTCCTCACTTCACTGCTTGTTGCATTGACCATGGCACCGATACAGAGGTTCTCGGCCACAGAGAAGGGCAAGACTCCCCTTGGCGAGCCCGAGCCACTTCCGCCGAAGAAGAGGCTGTCTCATCGTTGTGAGGCAGGAAGTGTCGCGACGATGGTACGAGCGGCCACCTCCGGGTTATCCATTGCCCTTGCACACCCAAGCTGAGGGCTCCGGACGAAGGGCGACGAGCACCGCTGCCCGCGCCAGGGCCGTGGTCACCACGCCGCGGTGACGCACGCCGTCGCCCCAGGGGTCCATGCCATGGACTCCTCACACGAATTCATGCTGTGGCGGTGATGCCTCCGCGCTCTTGGATTCACTTCCCGCAGTTCTTCGCCACCGAGATGCCACCGAGGGGCCCCCTCGAGCTTTGGTTGCAGCACGCCGACTACGATGCCCCGGCGACTGGAGCGGAGGTTGAAGCCGTCTCCTCTGGGAAGATCTTCATGACTCGTGGGTGGTGTGAGGTTGCCCGAGTCTGCCGTACGGAAGGCGCCCTCACCATCCACTTCAGGTACGACGGTGCCTCCATGATGTTCTTCAAGGTCTTCGATGAGGAAGGCCGCCGCTTGGAGTGCTGCCTTGAAGGGGGTCGTCAGGACGGCGCAACGGCAAACGCCGAGCCTGCCGCTGGGCTCGCCAACAGCTCCTCCAGTGATAGTGGTGACTCCTGGCGGTCCAGTGACTCTCCCAAGCTTGTCGAGATTCTGGAGACGAGTGATGACAGCTATGTGCCCCCGAGCTCCCGCCGGGCCCGGAGGAAGGCTGCAGCATCCGGCCGCCGCCGTCGCTGATCTAGATGGGGTTGGCGCCAGCCTTCGGAGGCCCACTGTTGATGATGGTGTCGGCGACATTCAGCGCGTGTAGATAGAGCTCCTAGGAACTCCCTTCTTTCTTGTTCCCTTCTAGGAATTGAAACATACCTCGTTGGGGCATGTAAAGGGTCTGTGATGTATTTTGTTGATATTATCCTTTTCGTGAAAATTCACGAACCCATGTCCTGCTAAGGCTTGGTCTCCCCTTTCCAATCCCGCAGTAGCTTGGTGCTCTACGTCGACAGGTCCCGGTCCCCAGGCAGGTTGCAGCCGCCACTGGTATGCCAGGTCACGATGTCGTGGTCAAGGCCAGGAGGTGAGCGTCCCGAGGTCCAGTAAGAGCTCCTGAGGCGCGATGCTCAAGAGGTCCCTTTTAGGGTGCAAGCAGCTACCTGAGGATGGGAAAGGGAGGCGATGCTGCCACAGTAGGGCAGCGAAAGGCGAGGGTCTTATGCCGTAGTGCTGGGTTGATCCAGGCGCGAGACTTATCTGGGCATTCTGGAGCTGGTTCTTCGTGTTGCGCCAGACTTGTGCGTCAGCCGCTGTTGGGTAGCAAGGTTAGGCCCGTGCGAGCCTCCCCCTCTTCTCCATGCTCTTCTATGTGCTCTACATCCTCAGGTCCCGGCCCTCGAGCAAGCTCAGCAGCCGCTGGTATGCCAGGTCATGATGCCGTGGTCAAGGTCAGGGGGCGAGTGATGGAGAGCCAGTAAGAGCTCTTGAGCCACGATGCTCAGGAGCCCCCCATATTAACGTGCAAGAGAATTGCATGGGAGACGACAGAGAGACCGCGGTACCGCCCGCTGTATTCCTTGTAAGGTTTCTGCAAGTTAGCGCGAGGTAGGGCACAAATTACCATGGTGATTGTCGGTCCGCCACTGGTTGCTTCGCAAGGAGGTGAAGGCACTGACTTCTGGTGAGGTGACGTGCGCGGGCGTGCCGCGAGTCAGAGCTCGACCACTCAGATTTGTCAGTGTTGCAGGGCGATAATCAAGAAGGCAGTGATGACCACATATAGGTTATGCATGAAAAGCGAACTAGCTTAGGTAAATGCAAGAATAATACATGCCACTGGGTCAGACCCGAGCGACCTGGGGATGATGCAGCCCGAGGGGCGCCCCCAGCAAGGTGAACGATGCAAGTGGATACTTGCCGCAGGGACAGACCCACACGGCCTGGGAATGATGCAGCCTAGGGGCGCTCCCAGCTAAATAAACTTGGAAAATGTCACCTTGGTTGGTTGTCGAAGGAGTGTTGGGGTAGCTGAAGGCACGTGGCAAAGAAGTTGCTCCTCACGAGCCGCCGAGACCTAGAGCCTCGGGAGGCTCTGGAGGCCACTACAAAAAAAGGCACATCCGTGACATTTTGGGCCGAATGAATTTTTTTGTCATACATATGACACTTCTATGACGATAATTGTGACAAAACCCGGTATCATCATAGATGTGGTGGGCTCCTACTTCTATGACAAAAAATCATGACAGAAAATGGGCTTTTCGTCCTAGGCGGGCCGGGGACGCAGCTGCATGACATTCTTTGGGCCGTCCATGACGGAAAAAAACATGGTAGAAGCGAGGGGGAGGAAAATTTCGGGGAGTTCCCGGTTACGGTAGGAGGTCGGGGGCCGAGTGATGCGCGCTTCTCTCGTACACGTACGCGCGTGTGTGTGAGGCGTTGGCTCTAACTGAACCCGAGCGAGGCGTTGGGCTCTAACTGAACCCGAGCGATTGCACTGCAGGCTACGCGTTACTAAAACCGAGCGATCGATCGATGGCTGTTAACTGAACCTGATCGAGCGATTCCTTCGCTACTACTGCTAACTGAAGCCGAGCGATGCTGGCTTTGGATGAACAGTGAGCGTTGCCGGGGGGGTTTGGATGCACAGTTCCCGGTGGATGAACAGTTCCCGGTGGGGGTGGATGAACAGGACCCGATCGATCGAGCCGGTTGTGGCTGGATGAACAGGACCCCGTGGAGGGCTGGATGAACAGGACCACCCCGTGGAGGGTAGGACGAACAGTAGATGGTGGAGGGCAGGATGAACAGTAGCCCGTGGAGGGGTGGTTGAACAAGAGCCTGTGGAGAGGGCTGGTTGAACAATAGCCGGTGGAGTAGCGCGTGGTGGAGGCTAGATGAACAGGAGCCCGTTGATGAACAGTCGCAGGTGGAGGCTAGAGGAGGTCGACGGTGGATGAACAGTAGCTCATGGAGGCTGGAGGGGGTCGACGGTGGAGATGAACAGTATCCCGTGGAGTCCTGTTTTGCGGTACGCCACACCCCTCCCGATGAACATGACCCCCGTTTCAACCGTAGCGCTCCAACACAACTCCGTTTCCTCTGTTTTGCGGTACGCCACACCCCTCCCGATGACCAGGACCCCCGTTTCGACTGTAGGAGGTCCGTTTCCTCCGTTTTGCGGTACGGCAGACCCCTCCCGACCAACAGGATCCCGTTGCGAACGTGGCCGGTCGAGCAAAAGGTTGTTTCCTCCGTTGTGCAGTACGCCAGGCCTCGTTTCCATCGCCTATTCCGTCCAAGCCCTCCCGATGAACACGACGCATTCCGTTGCCTCCCCATGAACACGAAGCATTCCGTTGCCTCCCCATGAACACGACGACGATGCTGTTTCTCCGTTCTGACCCAGCCATGTACACGAGCCCTGACCGTACGTATGCGCGAGTAGGCGTTCGAAACCCCGCCCGTATGTACACATACGTGGCCGTATTTTCTTTCTTTCACCCTGGCCGATGTACGTACGTGTACATGCTACGTGCGCGCCTCTACTACGACACGTGCGCGCCTCTACATCCACCAGTATATATGTACGTACACGTTCGCGACCAGAATGACAACGCTACGTACGCTTTGACCAGGTGGGTCTCGACTGTCAGGCACTTCCTTGCGTGCGAAGACGTAGCTGGTGGGTCCTAGCAGTCAGGGGCAAACGTTTTTTTCACGAAATACGGTGGCCCGTCCAGTGGGTCCCCGCTGTAAGGTGGAGGAATAATTATTTTGCACGTAATAAGGAGGCACTTCCTTGCTGCGGCCGTGGACCCAGCTATCAGCCTCTCCACGTACAGTCCACATCCGATGGAAGCCATTCCTTGACCACGTTGACCATGCCGCGCCGAGAGCACCAGGGTGGTGGACGACGGCGAGGCCTAGGAAGGGGACGACGCGGAGCCGGGGAAGACGCGGCAGTGGATGCCCACGCATAGAGGAGTACGAGGGTTTACTGGTTCGCTGCGGTGTGAGGCTATCGTCGCCGCAGAATAACAGGGGGTGTGGGTGAGTACAGGGATGGCCTGGCCAGCGGTGGGAGTAGTAGGGGGCGGTGAGGCCTCTGCCCCATCGCAGCCGGCCACAGGAGGCAGGAGCATGAGGCACGACCGGCGCTAGTTTGGGCGGCTGGAGCAAGAAGACCAGAGGTCGAAGAAGCACTACGGCCGTTGGATGGACATCGTACGGTCACTGGAGCTAGAATCGTGCATATTGACTAAGTTGACAAAGCCCTCCGTCCCTGTCAACTTAGTAGGCCCACAAGTCAGCCTCCCACCAAGGTGGGTCCCAGCTAGCAGGGGGTATTCATTTTTTGTGCGTAATAACGAGGCACTTCCGGTGGGTCCGAGTTGACAGCAGGGGGAACATTTTTTTCGCGAAATACGGTGGCCCGTCGGGTGGGTCCCAGCAGTCAGGGGCAAACGTTTTTTTTGCGATATACTGGTGGGCGTCTGGTGGGTCCCTGCTGTCAGGTGGAGGAATAATTATTTTCCGCGTAATAAGGAGGCTCTTCCTTGCGGCTGCCGTAGACCCAGCTGTCAGCCTCTCCACATACAGTATTCTTCCGATGGAATTTGGTCGTTGACCACATTGACCACGCCGCACCGACAACACCAGGGAGGTGGACGACGGCGAGGCCTAGGAAGGGGATGACGCAGAGTCGGGGAAGACGCGGCAGTGGATGCCCACGCGGAGAGGAGTACGAGGGTTCACTGGTTCGGCTGCGCTGCCGTCGCCGCAGAATAACAGGGGGTGTGGGTGAGTGTAGTGGAGGGATGGCCTGGCCAGCGGTGGGAGTAGTATGGGGGTGGTGAGGCCTCCAAGGCAGCACAGCCGGCCATGGGAGGCTGGAGCAGGCGGCACGACCGGCGCTGCTTTGGGCGGCTGGAGCAAGAAGACCAGAGGTTGAAGAAGCACTATGGACATTGGATGGACATCGTACGGTCAGTCAAGCTAGAATCATGCATATTGACTAAGTTGACAAAGCCCTTCGTCCCCATCAACTTAGTAGGCCCACTATACTGGGTCCCAGCTAGGAGGGGGAGTATGCCTTTTTTTGTGCATAATAAGGAGGCACTTCCTTGCGTGCGAAGATATAGCTGGTGGGTCCGAGCTGTCAGCGACGATAACGTTTTTTTGCGAAATGCAGAGGCCGTTTCGGTGGGTCCCAGATGTCAGGTGGAGGAAATCATTATTTTGCGCGTAATAAGGAGGCATTTCCCTAGGTGCAGCCATGGACCCAGCTGTCAGCCTCTCCACGTACAGTCCACTTCAGATGCATGTCGGTCGTTGACCACGCTGACCACGGCACGCCGAGAGCACCAGGGCGGTGGATGACGACGAGGCCTAGGAAGGGAACGACACGGAGGCAGGGAAGACTTTGCCGTTGTTTTTGTTTCCCACGCGGAGGGGAGTACGGATGTACGAGGGTTTAATGGTTCGTCTGCCGTCGCTGGAGAATAATAGCAGGTGTGGGTGTGTAGAGGGATGGCTAGGCCAACGATGGGAGTAGGGTGGGCGGTGAGGCCTGCGCGGCAGCACAGCCGGCCGTGGGGAGGAGGGAGCAGGCAGTCCTGCTGGCGCTTGTTTGAGCAGCTGGAGCAGGAAGAGCAGAAATTGAAGAAGCACGACGGCCGTTGGATGGACATCCAACAGTATATAGGCCATCTGTGGAAAGCCTCAAATCTGTGGATTACAGCATACAGCCCCTCTGCCATTATTTCAAATAATTTACAGCCCATTTTCTAATTCTTACGGGTTTTTTTGGAGCCCATATTCTTTATGTTAGCATTACAGCCCATATTGTGGCCACGGTTAAAAAATTATACGAAATTTTGCATATGTCGGTGTGGTCTGAACTATTTTTAATCCCGAAATTTTGAGTCACATTCAGACTAATTTTAAAAATAAATGTATATCAATATAAAATCCAATAAATTGTCCATGCTAAAAATCAATGCAATTTTAAATATCGAAATGAAAAAAAGATATTTGAAAATAATTGCCGGTTTGATGTGTTTTAAAAATGCACAACCCATTTCTTATTACTAATAGGCCATTTTCTCGGCCAGCCCAATGAAGCTCTCCTCGTCTTGAAATATTTGCAGCCCAACAGGCTTGATAAAGCGACTTACTTGAAAAATCACAAAAGAACTTGGCTAGCCATTTTCAGAAAGAAAAAAAACTACTGGGCTAGTCTGTGGTAAACATAAAAGAAAAGGTCTATACAGGCCGGAGTGTCCCGCACAGCCCAGTTGACACCCTGCTTCCGTCTCAAAAACAAATAAGATAAATGCCACTCCAATTATGGCGATTCATAAAAATGCCACTGCAATTTCCAAACTTTGAAAAATGCCACTGCATTTTTTGCAAACTTTGAAAAACGCCACTGCAGTTTGCAAACTTTGAAAAACGCCACTCCAGACTTCGAAAAATGCCACTAGAAATGGCATGAAATGGCATTTTTCAAAGTTTGGAAATTGAAGTGGCATTTCTCGGATACACCAGATTTGGAGTGGCATTTATCAAATTAACCCAAAACAAAAAAAACTGGGCGAGCTACTGGGTCCTTGGTGTCAGCCGCTCGTTGTGCAATTCTCTCGTTTATTGACTACGTTGACAATGGGATGGGACCCAGATGTCAGAAATCCACTAGGAGGAGCCATTTTTTATTGGCTTGAAATAAGGAGGCACTTGCTTACGTACTGCCATGACCTTGGCGGGTCCATGTTGTCATCCTCTCCACGTACAATACCAGTTAGTCGTGCTTCAAAACCGATTGGCGCGCCATTAAAAAAATAAAGGTCGATAACTAATGCGGCACCTCGGGCCAACGCGGCCAAATCGCATTTTGCATGAGAAATTACACACCATGTTTCGTTGACATGTGGTCCCATTCCAACATATCAGTTAGACGACATCGAGTAGTAGGAGTATTTCCGAATGGACGTGTAGGCCGGGGCGCCTCTTCGTGAACCATGGCAAACTCGCAACCGTCCATCGAGTCTTCGCCTTTCCCTCTCGATTTGGAACTGCTGCCGCACCCTCTTCCTCTCCCTCCTCCATTTTCCTTCAGCCCTTCACCCTTTCTTCTGCCATTGTTCGATCGTCTTCTCCATGGAGGGAACAGGCCGGAAACGACCCCGTTATTCTTGCCCCAATCTGAAAGATGACGTGGTGGAGGAACTCATTGATCGGTGCGACGTCATCACCTCGGCTAGCATGGCAGGTTCGTTCAAGCCCATTCTCGACTCAACTAATAACATCATTACAAAGAACCCAAGAGTCAAGGAGCGGTTTGATCTCCCCTATCTTCATTGTGACCCTGATGATTGGTGCCGGCACGACGGAGGCCTCGCCCTCTGCCAGTTGATGCCGCCTGATAATGATACGTATGATGTTAAGATGCCATCGCTTGAGGGCAAGGCTTGGACGGGCGCAAATGGAGATTGGGTTGTTTACATTGGGTCCAACGGTGAGTGGGAACTTGTGAATGTGTACACTCGTCACCGGGTTCCACTTCCAAAAATCTCAGCACACTGCAAAGAGGTTGAGCACACCGGTAATGTATGCATGTTCAAATACGATCATGGTGACTGTCTTCTACGGAAGATAGCAATTTGTCGAGTTTCCAACCGCTATTGGAATTACAACAAGTATCAAGTTTTTTCTATCTTTGACAAGCTTGTTGCCGTCCTTCATGGTTCGACTCGATGGATATTGCTCAAAAATCAGTTTCTGTATACGGATGAGTAAAGTGATGCAATTCAATATGAGGGCCTTGTGTTTGCTGCCACCACTCATGCCACTATTTTTGCATGGCATCCTAGTAGTTTCGGTATGTTTGTCTTCCACCGTAATTATAATTGTTTCATCCACATGCTTGCGGGTTAGAAAGTTTCCCTTTACTAATTAACCTTCTTCTTGTGTTTCCAAGGTCCTGTGAACATCCCACCACCTATACTTGAAAATTTTTATAACCAAGGGGGAGATGCCGATGGTGATGATCACGAGCAGCGCCCATATACTCTGTGGCGCTTGGCAACTAATTCCGATGGATCACCTCTTCTTGTGTGTATACAGCCCACTGATGATGTTACTGCTAAGGAAGCAGATGTCTCCCATGGTCGCACTCTCCGGACCTATTCCAACACCCATTGCATGGTATTCGGGATGGACACTAGTGTTCTAGCGCCAACTCCTTCTCCCTGGCACAGAATTGATAGTCTTGGAGAAAACTCGCTCTTCCTTGGACAAAACTACCCGATGATGGTGAAAGGCGATCCAACTGCTGTTGACACATTTATGAGAAGAAACTGTGTCTATACCTTGGACATTTGGGTGGTTCCCTACCCTGGTACTGATATAGTAGGCCGCTTCAGCCTGGATGATCGGTCCTGCGTTGGTCTCCAGATCGACAACGGATGTCCCATCCCAGAGAATCACTTGTGGTTCAAAGCAAGTGTTTCCAATGCCACGGAATGGTTGAGTTGAAGTTCATTTCATGGCTTGTTATTTGTTGTGTGGTGAAAACTTTAGTATTTATAATGTATCCTCGTTGTCGATGTGGGTTGATGACCTGTTGTATGTAATAAAATGATATGCCTGTGATAAACTTACTAAATTTATGAATGGATTTCGAGTCGCTTCTCTGAGTGAGTGGTGCGACGAGGCAAAAAAATAGTTTCCAAATACATAATTGTACGTGCATTGCAACAGGTTATCCGATGAGGCCAATCAACAATAGTAGTACACTATTTGTACTAGCTTCACAAGCTTCGCGCGTCGGGCGGGTGTTTTTACTGTAGCCATATGTTAATGTGTTCGATGTACATAACCAACACCTCGAATCCTCGATACTATACTATATAGTAGGAGTAAGTAGTAGGAGTAGTAGGGTGGCATGGGCCAGAACAAGCATTCACGTCCAGGAGTATGGCACACGCCACCACCACGACATCCATCTAACACCATATTATTTCTTGGAGTTCGTGCTAGAGCAATCTCTTCAACCTCGTCGTTTCTCTAACTTCATCCATCGCGTGGCGGGCGAGGTGGGGGTTTGCCGATAGTCGGTTTCCTTAACTGTGGTCCCACTTGTAAGGCCAACTCCAACGCACGACCCCAAACGCAACTCCATTTTGCACGAACTCCAACGATAATTTTGACTAGAAAAGCAAGACCAAAGAAAACAAGAACCACAAGAATACATTTTACTACTCCTGTAAGTTCGATTAGTGCCTTCTCGATGCATTCATTGTTGATCTGCGGAGGCTCGATCTTGCGTCTGTGCTAGCTAAAAGTGACAGAACATCTACTAAATTGCGCTCTATCAATATATGGATGTACTCTTCTTCCCAATACAAAAACTTGCATCCATTCTACTCCCTCCGTTGCACAATACATGCCTTCTATTTGTCAAAATATATATGTATGTAGACATGTATTAGTATATAGGTACATCCATTTTTGGAAAAATGGAAGTCAAGTATTTTGGAATGGAGGGAGTACACAATAAAAATTTTAAGTTAGCACAACTAGTCTAATCTGGGAGCAGAACCGAAGATTTGGTCGGGTTCTTCCTCCTTTTGTCGACACGTGGGACATCCAGCATCCAGGTCGTGTCATGAAAGAAAATAGAGTGGTAGTTGAAGCCACGAGATGTGCATCTTGGGTTAAACTGTAAATAGAATCTTACTACTCTTGAGTAACTCCAAAAGCGGCCACCGAAGATCTTTATTGGATTTGTTTTTCATCACCAGCACATCGAGGTGAAAGATGTGCAGGTTCAGTGGGTCCTCTTGCGTTTTCGCAGACATGTGGGGCCGCATGTGAGCAAACAGACGATGGGCTCCGTGCGTCCGCTGGCTGGCTGAGTAGAGAGATAGAGGAGGGCTGAGCACGGACTGCAGGAAATTTGTTCTACGTACCTCGATATAGGCTTGATATCGTGGGGTGGCATGGTCCATAACTAGCATTCACGTCTAGCAGTATGGCACACGCTACCCACACGAGTCCCATCTGACACCAATTTTCTTGGAGTCCATGCTACAACCATCTCTTCTCCCTCCTGTTTTCTCAGCCATCGCGTGGTGGGCGGGGTGGGGGTTTGCCGACAGTCGGTTTGCTCAACTGCGGTCCCACTTGTAAGTGAAAATGCAACACCGCATGCATTCCCGCTTGAGCGGCATGCCGGACCAACCGTGTGGGGGTGCGACGCGAGCACGGCAGGCTTTTCCTTTTGAACTCGTAACTTGTAAAATTTGGTTCTGCACCATGGCGCGACCGATAGATAGAAAATAACAATTTTGCCTAGAGTAATGAGAAGTTTGGTTCTGGCGCCGTTCATGCATGGAGTACGTACGAAAATTATGAAGTTGATGCGACAGGTAAGATAATTACTGTAGTATCATATACTACTACATGGATTTGACAGAAAGATAAAAATACATACGGATGCATCAACGTTCAACGACATCCTCACGCCCTAGTGTGCCGGGTCACAACCTGACGTGTGAGGAGCAGCGGCATTGGCGGCAAGCTCAACGTGCTTCTAAACAGTGCCGTCCTAGGTTGCCCTGTGCTCCAAGAAGGCCAGCGTCCTATCGTCCTCCTCTTGCATGTAGTAGTCCTTGTGGACGATTTGCGCGTAGACGTGGGTGATTATGTCGATGGTGTCTTCTTGCGCCAGGCGCTGCGCGGCGAGCGCGACCTCGAGGTGGACATTCTCCGACTCGACGGCGGGCAGTCGCAGGGCCACTAGTGCATCAAAGAGGTTGTTACCATAGTGGCCATTGAGGGTGGCGGGCATCGCAGAGCCTGGGCGCGTCGACTGGAGGCTTACGTCAAAGTCGTCCGCAAGCTTCTTGACGATGGTGAACTTGTCGAGGAAACCAACGAGGACCTCGTCGAACAAGGAGACGAAGCTGTCGTCCAAGCGGCACCTCGCCCTGGCGGCCTCAAGCAATACTACCTGGAGAGATTCCTCGGTCCCGGGCCACAGGGCGGCGTCGTGGACCATCTGGCACAGCCGGCTAATGCTCGCGCTCATCGCCTCCATGGGTCTAGCATAGATTCTAGTCAACTGATCTTGCGATTCGAGTGATCACTCAGCCCTTGGTTAGCGTGCATAGGTGCGTAGGATTTCGTACTACTCCTCGGCCCTCTACTGCACCTGCCTTTGGCTATATGATAGGTGGGCCAGCCACCCCCTGGGGCCACGTGTCATTCACCCAAAAGTAGCTGTCGTATGTCAATGAAGTTGCGTCCCCCTCCGTGTCGGTGCAGTATAGTCATCTCACCGGACCTCTAGTTGGGGCCAAACGAGAGAAGTTTGATGTTTACTGGTTTATTGGTCCCCTTTGCATTTTGCGCCAAGATTTGACCTTTGATTTAATTAATAAAATGTTAATGCATGTAAACAAAAATGGCGTGTAAGTCACCTTACGAAAACCAAATAATCCCAAAATTCTTAGGCACGGTGCATTGACTCCCTCCTTGTTTCTTATTTCGTGACATATCAACCAATGAGAGATGTGGGCCGTGCATGCTTTCAATGACTTGAGACTACCAAACATGACATGCAGTGTTTAGTTCATTGCATGTAATCTTATTAGTACTCTAGTTAGGAGTAGCAAAAAAACATTAAGTTCTCTCGCCGATAGGAATAAAACACCATGTATTTATTTACAGAGGGAGTAGTACATTTTTGGTGACATGCATTACTAGATATTACTAGTCAAATAATAAAATCCAGATGGACATGGTAGTACTCCTAAATCCAGACGGTGGTGCTACAAGTACTAGTAGTAGTACTACCAATGTAGTAGTAGGAGTACTAGCACTGTACTACCCGTTGGTCAAATTATTACGTGCTGCTCCTCATAGTGAAGTGACAAGACCCTGCGCCGGAGATGACACCTAAGTATAGGCGCCATGTTCGGCATACCATAGTCAGCCTCACCGTCTGCAGTCACTATCATCATGGCAGTAGAGCTAGCCTGCTTACAACTAGCCATGTTCGACATAATTTCCCGTGCGTAGATGCCCGTGCATTGCACGGAACACCAAGATTGGGGGTGGGCGGCTCCGGCAGCGGCCATCGCGCCAGATTTTTCCATGGCCTTCTACTCCTAGATGTGGTGGGGAGGAGATGAGGCTGATTGTGAGAGACAACGAGTTGTTTGTAAATAGGGAACAAGTGCGGGCATCTTTTTGCAAAAATGGAGAAGCTTGGTTTGTATGCGTCAGATCTAGATCCGACGGCTATTGGTGAAAGATGGGAGGCACAACATCATCACCAACTCAGGACCTGTTTGATTCGCAGGATTTTGAAAACGCAGGAATAGGACACGGCAATATTACAAGTTTCAAACTGATATTACATATGTTAGAATTAATGCTGCACCTACGAAGAGGGAATTACTAGGAAGTTTACGTAAGAACTTTCGTTACTTTAGGTGGATGCAGCATTATCGTACAAACTAAAATCCACCGCCCTGACAAGTCACTAATGGGCAAATAAGTTTTCGAGTCTCTGGCCACGTGATGTTTCAAAAACAAATTCAGCTTCTGCGGAGAAATGAGCTCCACCGTGTACCCGCGCGGGTGTGGCTGGGCACGAAGCGTGAGTACGTGCACGGTGCACCTATTCTCTTCTTGTATACGTACACCACCTACGTGGGGCTGTGTGAGAGAGATACAAACCTAGAGAGATATAGTGTGTGGGTTCTTGAGAGTTGTTTTTGTGTGGGGGCGGGGGTCAATCAAAATATTTAACATATGCAATATGTGTGAAATAGAGTCATGGATATAACATATAGATAGAGGGGGCGATCCACGAGAAGAGAGTGGAGGTATCATTGGCTTGAGGTGTCCATAGAATCGAAGAGAGGGATGATGTGTGTGTGTGTGCACGCGCGCGATTGATAAAGAGTGCCATCGAATTTGTGTGTGCCCACGTCAAAGATATAGAGTGGCTGGCCTACTGGAACGTGAGATGGGACATGTGCAGTTTGTCTCTGTGGCATGGCTACCTACCTGCAGCGCTCGACTATCGGTGTGTGGTGGGGGAAGAGGGAGGCCCATTTAACTATAGAGGCACAATGGCTGGTATATGTGTGGAGGAGGAGAGAGGCCTACCTCATGTATTAAGGAGATCGATATGCCTCATGTATTAAGGGAGATCGATCAGCATCCATGCATATGTGCAGGAGATGAATAAGGTTGGGAGAGAGACAGAGCTAGAGTGTTGGAGGGGGTGGTAGTGGAGTTGCTTCTAACAAACGGTGGGATAGGCTTGCTAGACAAATGGAGGGCACACCCGCAATATCAATAATAGAGGAGATGGCTGCTTGTTGTCTATGCATGTGCGTGTGAGAAATGGGTTAGGAGGCATGCAGGAATGATGAGGGGGGATGATGTGGCTGTGGTAAGCAGACGTAACTACATAGGAAGATCAATGGCCCTTTGTAAGAGAAAGGAGAGACATAACTTGTGAGGTACGTCGATCGATGGGGGGGGGTAGTTAAAGTCGATCTAGGTATATGTTGGGAGATCGATCGGTATACATGCATGTGTGTGTTAGAAGCAAATGAGGCACGAGGAGAAAGATAGAGAGAGAGGGATGCATGTAGGAGGTGGTACGAGAGGCATACTATATCAAGGGGGAGGAGTGTGCGAGTACGGGAATGATGAAAAGAGTGGTGGGAGTGACGCATGGATGGTGACAAGAGAAGAGGGGAAGCTTGTGTTTGTGCTAGGCACACCTGGCTAGAGAGGCACATCGATCGATGTGTAATGTAAAGAAGGATTTGGGGGGCCTACACACACTGTGGGTGAACGACCTAAAGTGAAAAGACGAATTTGTGCGATGGAGCTAGAGAATGCTGAGGGAGGGTGAGAGGGATGCGGGCGTGTGCATGCACAAGAGAAAGTTAGCGCTAGCTACAAAGATAAGAGGGTTGTGTGGGTGTAAAAGACGAATAGAGATCATATATACTTCATTATAAAAAGCGAATTCGGATATTTGAAGAATTTATCATAGTGTTTCAAACCGATGGATGTGTGAATATATAACGGTGATACACATGGTGTGGTTACGAACATGGTATACTACATTTAATATATTTTATCTCTACTCTTATAAAAAACAGAGTTGTTGATGATGGTGTGCCTGCCATCCTACATTATAGGCCGTCTGATTTATATCTGGCGGATGGGAAGGAAACTATGATGGTTGAAGTTGGCAACAATCATGATTGTAGATTCTTATTGAAATAGAGAAACGAATTCAAATTTAGTTCGAATTGCAGCGGTAGTATAGACATTTGGAATGCACTAAAATGTTGGTATGAGTAGGTTACTTGCATTATACAGCAAGCGAAAAAATTTAATCGGACACAACATTGATTCATACTCCCTCCTTCCATCTATATAGGGCGTAATGAGATTTTTAAGACCGCCTTTGACTATTGACAAGATTAATAGTACATGACATGCACAATGTGAAAATTATATCATTGAAAGAACCTTTCATAGACGAATTTAACAGTGTGCTTTGTGTAAGTTGCATGTCATATATCATTTCTCTAATATTTGGTCAAAGTTAGCATCTAAAAACGCATTAGGCCCTATATAGATGGAAGGAGGGAGTAGCTTTGAATAGCATTTGTATAGTAAAACGGGGCAAGACTCTCTCTTTGTGTGGTGTGAATAGTTTTATTTTTTTCGTTTTCTTTTTGGTTGAGGGAAGTGTGAATTGATTTGGTACGTACAAGTACAATATTACTACACATTAGGCTTGTCCCTAAAATTCAACCCGCGTCTTGTTATATCCCGAAAATTCAGATATTGTGCTCCCAAAACTGGCGCCTTCACAACCCGCGGCTTGCGATCCCGAAATTACAACGCGCGCGAAAACTCCCTCCAGCTGCCAAATCCCGACACGTGAAATCCCCCTTCTAACCCTGAGCCGAAAGGGCCGCTAGTTCAAATCGGTGGGGGATACTTTTGTAACACACCCTATATTTTGGACAAGCGTGTTCCTAAGTCATGCTTCACCCCCTCCCATCGCCCCCTTTTCGCCATTCGAAATCCCAGGCCGCCATAACCTCTCCGCTCCAGCCGCGAAATCCCACCCTCCTCCGTCCGCCACGTCACCGCTACCCAGCCGGAGCCTCTTCCCTGACAACATCGTCCACCGCAATAGCTCGACGTCCCTCGTCCACCTCCCCGGATGAGGATCCGTCGTCCATCTCGTCGTCCCGCCGGTTCAGCTGCCCGATCCTCCACCTCCAAGGAGCTGCTCCGACGATCGCCTCATCTATCGTGGCTGCTCCATCCCCACAGTGCCGCCTTAACCTGCTCCATCGGAACCGCAACATCCTCACTGACTCCTCGGACGAAGCCGAGGCCTACTCGGTGCTACCAAAGAGGTTGTACACTCATCGCATCACACCTTCTCCTTAACTCGACCTCCCGGCGCCGACGGTGCTCCATCCCGCACCCCCATGGAGCGGCTACCTTGAAGCCAGCGCTGCGGGCGACATCTCCACGGAGGCTCTCCCCCAAGTGCGAGACCCCTTCGGCGGCGGCGTCCATACCAGCTGTATCTGCTGTTGCTGCTTCGGCTCTCACTCGATCGCTCGCTCGCCCAGCTGCTGCTGCTGCTCTCCCCCTCGCTCGTGCTGCTGCTCTGCTCCGATTAAGCCACAGTTCAGTCGACTGAATCGACTTTTGGGTCAGTCGGTTTTCAGGGGTTGGGGGGGCTCGCCGGAGTTAAGGAAGAACCACCCACAGTGGGGACGGGGGCTCGCCGTAGAGGTACCCCACTATCTATCTTAGGGTTTGGAGTGGGGGGCAGGGGGCCTAGAGGGCTGGCCGGGGTGGCGGTGGCGAGTTGTTTCGGGGCGGCGAGGCGGCGCTGCGGCCGGCGGTTCGGCCAGTGGTGGCTGGTGGCTCAGGGGGGTGCAGGTTGAAGATGAACTACAAGACCTCCCTAAACTACATGTCAAGTGCCTCTCTGCTACCATTGCGTTCAGTTTCGACAGTAGCATTCAGATTCCACAGTAAATTTCAGTTTCGATAGTTAAGTTTAGAATCAACAGCTTTTACCTCATCTGTTGTAGTCAGGTGGTTTTTGATGATGTTAATTTTACATCCATTTTACATCATCTATTGGAGATGCTATTAGAATCCCACTTGAGATTGACGATGTCTGTCTTGTGCTGCTTCAACCTTGACGTCATATATGGGAATTATGCAGTCTCGTGTCTTTTAGCCAGCCATAATATATGTGAAATGTGCAATGCCATCCTGTTTAACCAGGCATCATATATTTGAATGATATCTTGCCCATCCTTTTCTTCATTACATTTCCATTTGTCAACAATGTTTGTACATTAAACTACTCTTCCTGTGAATCAGCCATTTGGGTGGGAGATGGAAAAATCTAGAGTGAAAACAAGGCCTTCATAGCAGACAGTGCTACCTGTCGAAGCAGATCTCTTGTTGGGTCCCGATAGCTCCTCGGAGATGGATTCAGAGACAGATGACCAGTCCTATTCCCCCGCTGAGGTGTATGCTCTAACTTGGCATGGTTATACTGCTCATATCATGCATACGGTGTCTTGCATTGCATAGTTTAGACATCATATACACAATATTCAACACCACGTTCTTAGTTCAGACATCATATCAAATGCCCTCTGTTTAGCATATAAATCGCTTATGTGAATTAAATGATGCGATCCTGATTACTTAGATAACATGTAGGTGAATTATGTCATGCGATCCTGTTTAGTTATTCATCATATCTTTGAATTATGTTATGCTATGCTATCCAGTTTAGATAGAAATCATATATGTGAAATTATGTCATGCTATCCGTTTTAGTTAAACAAAATACATGTCAACTATTTCATGCCCTCTTTTTTCCACACTATCTATTGCATCTGTATCTCATACAATGTATGTACATTCAACTATGTTTCCTGTTTATCAGCCATTTGAATTGGAGCGGGTGATGCCAGTATCTAGCGGACTAAAAACACGGTCTTCAAATAAAACAGTGCTACCTCTTGGTGGAGATAGCACCCCGGTTGTACATGCACAAGAAGCAGCCCTACCACACATAACCCAAACTCTCGCAGATTGTACCCCTACTACGATGGACAGAGAACCAGCTTCACCCAATCTAACCCCAACCCCAGCCGATAGTAACCCAGTTCCTGTTGACACAGCACCATCTCCACCACAGAGCTCCCAAACAAGAGCAGTTAGTAAGGCAGCTCCAGTGCCCAAAGGGCCAATACTATCACGGCGAACCCCAACTCCAGCAGTTAGTATGCCTATTCCTGTGGAGGAAGCACAACTAGCTAGTCATAGTTTAGCATCTATCGCATTTGATGTTGTTAAATCGTATGTGCATATCTTCCCATCTTGGAAATATTATATTGAATATGAAGGAAAATGCCAGTTGCAGGTGTTTGTCCAGGAGTTATGTGTAAGTAATGTTATTCATGGAAATTACTTTGCCTCGTCCCATACATCCTACCTCCATGATGGTTATAATACAGCAAAATTTCCCATTTTTCTCTATAGAGAAGGACCGATTTGGAAACTCAGGGTGAGGTAACCTATGCTAATACCTGTTCTATATTTAAGAATGCTTGGTGGCAGTATCGGAATTACCTGAAGAAAACGTACTTCACCGGCAAAGAAACTCAGCAAACTCCCTTACGTTCCCCTGAGACACATTTACTGGACGATGACTGGGAACGCCTTGTTCTATACTGGTCCCAAACCAAGAATGTGGTAAGGTCTATGAGCTCATTTTCTATTTTTAAGTATTATATTCTTGTGTCTTACTATACTCTATTCATGTAGAACAAGTGCCTAAACCTGAAGAACAACTGTTCTAATTTAAGATTCCATTGCTACCATAGGACATAGATATATGTTTGTTTGATGCTTTCATTATGTACTAGTACTTGGCAATAGAAGACTTGGTAGTTTAATCCTATCCACCTTACTAATGAACTGGTTCACCGAAATGAGTTTCATATACTAGTACATGCTAAACTTGTTATGTGTCTGCTTGTTTCTTCTTTTAGAATGCTGACAGAATATTGGAGAAGAGTGCCTTATTAAGAAACGGTAAAGGAAGCAATGTAGATAAGGTTCAGGATAGTGACACATCCTGTCTTGGTTTAGTGTTGGAGTTACTGGCCACTACCGCTTGCACAAGCTATTCAAACTCACTGTCTGAATCAGTTCGGTTTCTTGAGTCTCAACTACAAGATGAAAGACATCGTTCAGCTGTGCTGCGACAAGAAGCGGAAGGACTGCAGAAGTCCCTGGAGCATTCATATGCATACTTTCTGGTGCAACAGCAAGTGTTGGAGGATTTTAGCGCCAAACAGGACAAAGCTAATCAGCTTGCTAAGCTTATTGCCAGCATGGTGGATGCCTAGGATAACGTTTCTTGAGCTCTGCTGAAGTTGTTTCAGTTATGCTCTTGTTTTGTTGCCGCGTTTATTTGCATTTGTGGCCAATTTTGACGGCCAGTGTATATGATATGCTGCTTTGTTCCCTATATTTGCACTGGTGGCGAACTTTGATGCCCAGTGGATGTAATATGTGTAATAGCCGTGATAGCCTAGTGTTAGTTGCTTGCTTATTTATTTCCTTGTTGTCTTGTTTATTTGTTAGCTTGTAGTCATTGCAGTTATTTTTCCAAGGTTAACTAGTGGCTGCAATAACCTATTTTTTAAAACTAGGCCACAATAACCATGGGCTAATATTGACTGTAGTGACATTGGGTGTAACGCCCTTGATGCGGCTATATCTCCCATGTGTCGAAGCACGACTTGGAGGCTTAACAGCATTGAAAGCAATGTCGCAAGTGAGTTAATCTTCACACAACACATGTAATACATAAGGGAAAGATATACATAGTTGGCTTACAATCGCCACTTCACACAATACATGAATAAAGCATTACATCATCCAGATACAATCAAGGTCCGACTACGGAACCAAAATAAAAGAAGACTACCCCGAATGCTACACAGATCCCTGATCGACCCCAACTGGGCTCCACTACTGATCAACTGGAAACAGAACAACATAGCGAACACAATCTTCATTGAGCTCCTCCTTGAGCTTGGTTGCGTCACCTACATGGTTTAACGACACTTGCAAGCTGGTTTTGAAGTATTTGTGAGTCAAGGGGACTCAGCAATCTCACACCCTCGCGATCAAGAATATTTAAGCTTATAGGTAGGGTAAAAGGCATGAGGTGGAGCTGCAACAAGCGACTAGCATATTTGGTGGCTAACAATATACGCAAAAGAGAGCGAGAAGAGAAGGCAAAGGCACAGTCAAACAACTATGATCAAGAAGTGATCCTAGAACAACCTACGTCAAGCATTACTCCAACACCGTGTTCACTTCCCGGACTCAGCCGGAAAGAGACCATCACGGTTACACACGTGGTTGATGCATTTTAATTAAGATAAGATTCAGGTTATCTACAACCAGACATTAACAAATTCCCATCTGCCCATAACCGCGGGCACGGCTTTCGAAAGTTCAATCCCTGCAGGGGTGTCCCAACTTAGCCCATCACAAGCTCTCACGGTCAACGAAGGATATTCCTTCTCCCAAAACAATCCGATCAGACTCGGCATCCTGGTTACAAGACATCCTCGACAATGGTAAAACAAGTCCAGCAAAGCCGGCCGAATGTGCCGACAAATCCTGATAGGAGCTGCACATATCTCGTTCTTAGGGCACACTCAGATGAGACTAGCTACAAGTAAAACCAACCCTCAAGTTTCCCCGAGGTGGCCCCGCAAGCAGCTCAGTTCGGACCAACACTCAGAGGAGCACTGGCCCGGGGGGTTAAAATAAGATGACCCTCAGGAGTGCGACTCCCAAGGGAAAACTAGGTGGTGGTGAGGCAAATAGTAAAACCAAGGTTGGTCCTTGCTATAGGAGTTTTATTCAAAGTGAACTGTCAAGGGGTTCCCATTATAACCCAACCGTGTAAGGAACGCAAAATCTGGGAACATAACACCGATATGACGGAAACTAGGGCGGCAAGAGTGGAACAAAACACCAGGCATAAGGTCGAGCGTTCCACCCTTTACCAAGTATATAGATGCATTAATTAAATAAGAGATATTGTGATATCCCAACAAAATATCCATGTTCCAACAAGGAACAAACTCCAATCTTCACCTGCAACTAGCAACGCTATAAGAGGGGCTGAGCAAAGCGGTAACATAGCCAAACAATGGTTTGCTAGGACAAGGTGGGTTAGAGGCTGGACATGTCAACATGGGAGGCATGACATAGCAAGTGGTAGGTATCGCGGCATAGGCATAGCAAAAGAGTGAGCAACTAGCAAGCAAAGATAGAAGTGATTTTGAGGGTATGGTCATCTTGCCTGCAAAGTTCTCCGCAAAGACGAAAGCTTGATCCTCATAAATGTACTCAACAGGTCCTCGAACACGAACTCGTCTCTTGGCTCTACCCAAAGCAAGACAACAAGCAAAAGGGAGCACAATCAACCACGTGCAATGCTCAAACAATATGATGCAAAACATGGTATGATATGCAGGATGCGATATGTGATGCATATGCAAGATTTGGAAAGGAATGATTGAACTTGGCCTCAACTTGAAAATCCAAGAGTGTCACTGGAAAGGTGAGTTGATTTCGGTCGAAATCGATATAAAGATCGCCAGAATCGGATGCACGGTTTGCAAATGACAAGCAAAACAAGTATGACACCGATCTGCGATTAACAGCACGAAGCCATCTAAATGCATCAAGATAAATAAGCTACTGCACTCAAACATAGCAACAAAATACATGGCAGGGATCCACTCAAGAAGCTTAACAAAAGATGAACAATGAGCTACGGCTAATTCAATCAATAGCAGGTTCAAACAAGCATGGCAAAAGTGCAAATGACAACAGGTTTCAGACATAGAGAAAATACAACAAGTCAGGAATTTATCATCAGGAAGCAATGTTTAGAGCACGATAACTACATGCTACAGGAACATATCATGGAAAAGCAAGGCATGTCATGAAGCTACTCAAAGCATACAACAAAAGTCCCTTACTAACAATAAGCCAAAAGGGATCAGAAAATACAATTGCAAGCATGTGAACATAACAAAAACATAAACAGATTCAGACTTAGTGAAAAGCTGGAGCATGGCAAAACAGATAACGAGTAGGCATGTTAGCGAGCTCGATGCACTCACTACAAAGCATTGTATGACAAACTAGCATACACCCAGCAAGTAGACATGGCATAGGAGCTAGACATGGCAAGAACAACAACATAGCATGCACGGATCATGTCGTGGAGTTGACACGGCAGATGTCCTAGAGCAAGGACTTAGTAGTAGCGCCATTGCACTAGGAAGCTTAAAGGGGTTGATCGGCACAAAGGAGACACGAGAGAGTTTTATACTAGTTCGGCCCCTTACGATGAAGGTAAAAGCCTACGTCTAGTTGGGATTGGTATTGCTGAGGTTTCGATCTCCAAGAGACTCAACTCGCCGGCTTGGTTATCGACTTGGTTGTCTCTTCCCCTAAGCCGCGACCGGGTCGTCCCCTTATATACATGGGTTGACGCCTAGTGGCCTACAGAGTCCCGGCTAGCTCATAATTGTGCCCGGCTTTCTTTACATGCCTTTCTGTACAAGTATTTCCTTACATACGATGGTTTATTGTATCAGGCCTTAAACCGGCCCCAAGCCTTTGGGCCTTCTATAAGACTTAATAAACTACAATATTTGAATGTTTACTGGGCTTCTTGCGTAACCCGCAATTGAAACTGACCCGGCCCCTCCTGGGCGGGTCTCAGCTGATAGTAATATCCCCAACATTAGGCCCCAGGTTGACTTTGAACTTTGTTCTTTGACAATCTTCCATACTTAGCCAAAAAATCCATCTTCTTATCTTTACTGAAATTTCCTTATAACCCGCCATGACGTCATCTCTGGATTTTTTGGAAACCAGCCACCACGTCATCTTTTAATGGATCTTTATCTTTAATGCCTTTCCGAAAATCAAGGCGCCTAGGTAGCTAGATAACCATGTTTTGGTCTCCTTGTTTCTCGCGCCCACTTATCGGTCTTTTCCTTATAAATAGGCACGACCTAGGTCTTTTCCATTCTCCCCCTTTGGTCGTCTTCTTCCTCTCGCTGCTTCTCTGCCGCTCGAGCTCTGCCGCTGCCACCGCAGATCTTGTCTTCATCGACTCAGGCCACCGCATCAGCCTGATTCGACCTGAAGAAAACGCAATGAACCTCCGCTGCAACTCTGCATCTGTAAGTCTCTTTCTTCCTCGACGTCAGATCCGCATTAGGACCTTCGAGTTCCTTGGTGTTCTTCACTGTTCGTCATGAACTCTTCATAGATTTCATCACCATCGTTATTTCTTGATCTTTGGATAGTATAAAACCGATGCGGTAGTTATTTCGCACTCACTTCAAATGCAAACAAAATTCCTTTTCCTGTTCAGAGGCTTTGTTTAGAACTGACGAACTCGCCTGTATTAGATATTTAGGTCTAGAATATTTTTCTTTTCAGAACAACCATTTGATCCAAAATAATAATGATAGCTTGGTGAAACTTGTTTATGCCAACACTTAGCTGTAATTGCTTTCCGAGAAAGTCCATAGTCATGGCGGCTTATCTCTCCGGCTTTCTTTTCCTTATATGTGATTAGTCCTTAGTTAGGCCACCGTTACTTGTTTTACAACTTCAAACTTTAATTGTTAATTGAACCGGCATTTTGTTTTTCCTTTTCTAGTCCCTTGTATATCGTGCCGTTAAAGACACCCACCATCTTCAATTGGGTCCCCTCAACCAAAACTAAGGAGCGTCTGAAAGAGTTCTTCCTCATTGGATTTCTGCCTTTAAGAAACATCATGTCTTATCGTGCTCCTGACACGGAGGAAGAACGACCCAATCCAAAAGACGGTGAAGTGATCGTCTTTACTGATCACATGAACCGGGGCTTCTCACCGCCCAACTCAAAAAATTTCAGAGAAGTTATTCACTTTTTCAAACTCCATCCTCGGGATATTGGACCCAATTCCATATCCAATATTTGTAACTTCCAAGTGCTCTGTGAGGTATATCTTCAGCAAGAGCCGACTGTAGAACTATTTAGAGAGTACTTCTATCTGAACCGGCAAAACGAGTGCACCAATGGCCTTAGCTTAGAACTTGGAGGCATCTCGATTTAGCGCCGGCAGGGTGCAGTTTTCCCTCTCATAGTTTTACCAAGTCACCCAAAGGACTGGAACCAAACATGGTTTTACTGTTAGGACGTCTCACCCGCCAGTGAGAAGCCACTGCCGGGTTACCGCCCTGATCATCTTGACACCAAGTTCGCCCTACCAGATAAACTTACCGTTGCTGAACGCAAGAAACTGATTCCATCTATCAGAAGAATCAATGGTTTGTTGGGGAACGGTTTAACCGGAGTCGATCTAACCCGCTGCTGGATCTCATGGCGGATTATTCCATTAAGTCATCGTTCAAAGTTGATGTATGAATATGGTGGAGACCCGGATGACTCTCTCCTTCATACCCCGGTTCAGCTAACCGAAGAAGATGCAGTCGCAATGTCAAATGTTCTGGTGAATGCGAAGTACGAAGATTTCAGTGTTGTTGGGTTAAATCCTTTTTGTAAATTTAACCCGGTACCAGAAGTAAGGGCATTCTAATCTTTTTTCCTTTGTATTTTGTCTAGCCGTATTGTTTATCACTGATCCGTCCTCGTGTCTTTGTAGGCCAACTCTGACTTTCGGAAAGTGAAATACGATCACGAAGCTGCCAAGAAGGCAAAACTTGCCGACATGAACGCCAAGAAATCGACCCGGAGAACGAAGAAGAAAAAGAAAATCACCGTTGAATATTTGATGAAACTTGAAGACTCGTCTGACTCGGAGGTAGCCCTTGATTCCCTTGGCCAACTTTTTAACAATCTTATTGACACTGATCCTTACCAGGATGACACTGGGCTAGTCAAGCCGGGGAAGCAGAGGTAACTATCATTTCCTCCGACTCAGAGCCCTTACCAAGACACAAAGTTCGATGAGTGATCTGTAAAGTAAGGTTTTCTAACCCCTTAGCTCACTTGGATCCCAATTTTCATTTGAAAAAGCAGCAGCATGAAAGCCGCCGTGAAGTTGACATTGAAGATGAACCGGCTGTCGTCCCTCAACAGACCCCTCGGAAACGCCCGAACGAGGTTTACTTATTACTGTCCTTAACTTGTTTTAATGAATCCTGCTCCTTGTATTTCTTTTAACTCTTTTCTTTTACCTTTTCAGGAGGTGTCTCGTTCCTCAGGAGACTCATCACAAACACAATTTCCGGCTTTCAAGACTGCTCCTGGGTAATCAGAAATCCTCTTTTCTTCCATTTTGATCAATTGTTATCTTGATGCTAACTATCTTGCAATATTTTTCCTTAGCGGCCAGGCTAGATGCAAGAAGGTGAAGGCAACAAAGCCGGCGGAAGACCCGCCAGTACTAACATCTGAGCCGGCTAGGCCGCCTTCTCCATTAACTGCCGCCCCAGAAGACCCGCCTATTATCAATGAAGCAAATCCTTCGAAGCCGTCCCTTGACAAAGCCACTATGAATCCTTCCACAGTTGGACCATCAAGCTCAACTGACCCGCCGTCTCCATGTGTTCAAGATGTTCAAATTACTGGGAGCCGTTTTGTTGAGCCGGGGAACCCAACGGTGTTGGCTCGGTGCACAGGCAAGCAAGAAGCATTGGAGAGGCAGAAGGTTCACTTTGATGTTGCCAACTATGACCGTCTTAATGCCATTGATATCTTATCCGACTATCTCGGTCATGTACACTCCAGTTTGGAGTCTGAGATCGAGATGGTCAAGCAGCTTCAGTTGAAATATGAGGTACGTTGTTAACGGTTTACCAATATGCCTTTAGCCCCCAAGTCTGTAGATTATGAGAGAAACGGAATAACCTATAGACTTAAAATATAGGCGGAGACCTTTACCTCTGAATCTTTGCCTGATATTGATAGAACAAGACTTCACCCATAGTCCCCAAGGACCGGTGTATTTTGATCATTAATGAATCGGTACTTTAGAATTTAAAACCAACTGTAAAGTACTTAACATTCCGGTTTATCTTTGATAAACTTGTTGAACTGCGTACATTAGCCCCCATGTGCCAAGTGCTGTTACTTTGTAAAGGACTTGGGACTTCAAATATGTTGGTAGAGTCGAAAAAATTTGATTTGGCATACATTAGCCCCCAAGTGCCAAGTGGTTTATTCGTAAAGTACTTGGGACTTAAATCTTGAATTTGCATACTGGAATTTAAAACCAAGTCTTGACTTATCTGAATTTTTCACAGAATGCCTTGTCTGGACTAAACTCTCAACTGACTGATGCAAAGACCCGGCTAGCGAGTCAAGAGTCAGAAATCAAATCTTCCACCTCCAAACTGCAAATAAGCCTTTCTAAAACGAAGAATTTGAAAGCCAGCTTTGCTGCCAAAGAGAAAACTTGGGAAGATGAGAAAACACTTCTGACCCGGCGAGCTGAGACAGCCGAAACATCTCTGAAGGAAATATCAACCGAGCTGAACGGTTTAAAGGACCGGGTGTCTGAGATGGTCGCTGCTATCTTTGGTAAGCTACCTTGTTTTGACCTTTCGTGTATTTTATGCCAAACCGGATCATAATACGCCAACTGACTCTGTTAAAAATATATGCAGGCCCACGAAGTAAGAATCTAAGCCAAGATCCGTTGAGTAAACTGAAAGCAGTATACACTCTGGTTGAACAATTATATATCGGCGCACAACGGGCTCTGGCTGCCATATCTCCTGCTAATCAAGGACCCAACCGGCTCAGCGATGTCCTGAAGAAGCTGTCCATCCTTCCTGCCCAGTTCCAAGAGGTAAAACGCTCCTGTGCGCGAGCCGGAGCTTTGACTGCTCTAAGCCGCTCCAAGGCTTGGGTGCCAGATCTAGACCCGGCGGACGTAGCAAGGGGCTATCCTACTGTGAAGGAGGACGGGTCTCCGTTTGACCAAGACGATTTCATAGCGTGTGTACGCGAAGTCTGGCCTCAGGCAACTAGTCTTGGAGAGGACACCAATGTGGACAAGTACCAGCCGGGTTTTGATAGTGAAAATAAGAAGATGGCCACTCCTTCATATAAAGTAACAGATCTGATCCCACATGTGAGAGAAGATAGCTTTGCTCTAGAAATTGACCCGGTCGGCCTGATTGACGACGAAGCCGAATTCGTCGCCATGAACGGCTTTGATTGGTCAAAATCTAACTTCCAGCAACCAGACAGTGGTGAACCGGTGAGGGAGGGACAATGATCATCTTCATAGGCTTATTCCGCCTTGTAATAACTTTAGTTAAAACACATCATGTTTGCTTATGCCGTTGTGCATAAAATACTTATGTGAATCTATGTTTCAGATGTTAATGTATGCATCGTTTAATGTTTGTCTCTGCAATGGTTGAACTCTGTTCCTGTGAACACAAGGAAAAGACTGGCAAGGCGGTTTAGAACCAACTAGGCTTAAACACCTAAAGTACAACCCATAAATTTACTTCAATAAGAAAAAACAGAGACAAATGTAAATAACGGATAAGGTTTAATACTAACTCTTGAGTTAACGCGGCAGGTAAGCGCGTATAAGTAAAACCATACATTATCCTTGTTGATCCTTAAATCTCCCGTTTAAATAACCCGGGTGATGAATTAATAATTCAATATGTATGAAAAGTTAATACTCCTAGAATACTCAATGATCATTATATTTTAGTCGCTCGTACCTTTGGATCCTTGAACCACCGGCTTGAAGAACCCGGGCGGCTGCATTGTCCAATAATTGAGCCGGCGAAGAAAACCAGGCTATCTTATTTGTAATATTGAAACAACTAAAGCTCAAATGCAAGCAACAGATAATAAACATAATTTTAACTCTGTATTCAAAAAGTTGAGGGTTTCTGATTTGAATACGATCAGTAAACCGGACCAAAGGGGTTAAGCTAAGGATCGAATACGACCATATAGCCCCCAGTGGCTTTGGCGTTGTGCCGGTCAAGAGGGTGCCGACAGCTATGTTCTCCTTGGTTCGAATACGACCTATGTTTTAACAGGAAGCCCTCAAATGACCTTGAGAGGTTTTTAACGACCCTGATTCGAATACGATCCAAGTCGAACTCAAAAGGGGTTAAGCTATGATTCAGATACGATCAAGAAGCCCCCAAGTGAGTTTGGCCTTGAGCCGATCAAGAGG
This sequence comes from Triticum dicoccoides, assembly GCF_002162155.2. Lineage (NCBI taxonomy): Eukaryota > Viridiplantae > Streptophyta > Magnoliopsida > Poales > Poaceae > Triticum > Triticum dicoccoides. The sequence continues at coordinate 312,028,400 of NC_041392.1, read as the reverse complement.
GTTACGACAGCTATGTTCTCTTTGGTTCGAATACGACCTATGTTTGAACAGGAAGCCCCCAAGTGACCTTGAGATTTGCAGCTAGCTTCGGATACAATCATAAGCCGGGCTAAAAATTTTAAACTTGATTCAAATATGATCAGTTCCTTAATAGTCCTTTGTAAGTAAATAATAAAGATGTATAATCTGTGAAAAGAAAAGAGACCGATGGTCTTACTTTATTGCTTATCGTCGTATATACAATGTGAATGTATGTACATGATGAGAGCCGGTAGCTCAGGTGTAGTATGGCTGAAGTTGAGCGATGTTCCATGGTCGGCGGTTCTCCTTTTCCGACTTACATGAGTCTGCATGCTCTCGAATGTCAATGAGGTAGTAGGACCCATTGTTTAAATATTTACTGACCACAAAGGGTCCTTCTCAAGGTGGGGATAACTTGTGTGCATCTAAGCGGTCTTGGACGAGCCGGAGCACCAAGTCGCCTTCCTGAAAAGTCCTGGACTTAACCCAGCGGTTGTGATAACGATGCAGGTCCTGTTGATAAATTGCTGACCGCGCTGCTGCTAAGTCTCTTTCTTCATCCAACAAGTCAAGCGCATCCTGTCTGGCTTTTTCATTGTTAGCTTCAACATAAGCCGCCACACGGGGCGAGTCATGATGGATGTCACTAGGCAACACTGCTTCTGCTCCATAAACCATGAAGAAGGGTGTGTAACCCGTAGACCTGTTGGGTGTAGTATTGATACTCCATAACACCGAAGGCAATTCCTCTACCCAACAACCCGGCGTTCGCTGTAAAGGAACCATAAGACGGGGTTTTATCCCTTTCAGAATGTCAGGACCCCGACTCGATGTCACATCGATCTAGCCGGTAACACCTCATATCACTTTGCGGCCTCACGCACGGTATCCCCACGGGTGTCGCCTTACCTTTGCCCGGGACCGTTTGCGCCTTTTGGCTCACGTATATGATAGTGTCGCTAGCATCCATATGATAAGGAGCCCGGGCTGACATGACTAGTCGTAAACCCAAAGTGGCACAGACTTACAGGGACAGGCATCCATGACCCAGCTTCGAACGTGTCGGTCATCAGCAAGTGGGTCCGGGCTGTAGCACTGGGCTAGCAGGACTCCGGTAAACCGGGCTGTAGCGGGCTAACAGGACTCCGGTACTCAAAGCGTGACATTTCCCCGAAGGGACAGACACAGGAACGAAGAAGGACACATGCCGGCCAGCCTAAGTGTTCCAGAGCAGTAGCAAGCTACCATGGCTCTGCGGTAACACTAGGAGACATTTCCCGGTAAGAGAGGCTACTAAAGATAAACAACTAGATAGTCAGATCCCACACATACCAAGCATTTCAATCATACACACAATATGCTCGATATGTGCAAATACAACGAAGCATCACAACATGACTCTACGACACAAGTACTTTATTTAAGGCTCGGGGAGCCATACACAACATACACGAAGGTACGGGTCTCACGACCCAACATACAAGTCATACAATCATACAAACCAGCAGCGCAAGTAACTTGTCTGAATACAGACAACTAGTAAAATAAAAGAGGCTTGGGAAGCCTAGCTATACTACAAGGTCCTTCACAAGCTCAGGGTCACCACCTGGGTCTTTAGCCTACTCGTTGATGTCAACGTCTACATAGAACCCATCAGAAGGGGTTGCAGCGTCTTCTGTAAAAATGTAGATTATAGCAACATGAGTACAAAGGTACTCAGCAAGACTTACATCAGATCCTACATACATGCATATTATCAAGAAGGGTTGGTGGAGTTATTGCAGCAAGCCAGCTTTGACTCTTGGCTAGACTATCCTACGATACTCCAACTTGAAATGGTTTTGCGCACACGAGTCCACTACTCACCACTTCAATACACTACCGAGGATCCACCTCCGTCTTCCTACGAAAGAGCCATCCTCGGCACTCACACTTATCTTGAGGCTTTTAGCAGTTTCCATTTACTTGTCTATGAACTGTATAGGCAACCAAGTAGTCCTTTACCGCGGACGCGGCTATTCGAATAGATCATGATAACCCTGCAGGGGTGTACTTCTTCATACATGTTTCCACCACTTAGCGTCTGCACACGATATGTGCTCGGCAGACTTCAAGCGAAAGCCGACGTGGGTGTAGACCACGACCTACCTAAACACTTAAGCCTCTAGTCCAGGTTTATCGCCTATTCAGGTTCCATCCGCAGGGAGTCCGGCCGAGGTTTCCCATACGGCCCCGAACGATGTGAACAGGGTTCCCGAGATACCTAACGGGTATTCGGTACACCCGGCCACGTACCTACCGCATCACAGCCCACCCCTACGGTCAGCGCTGTCCACGGCCTCCAGTAGGCTACAAACACCAGAAACTACTTGCAACTCCTGGACAGAGAGCTAGGGTGAATAAGAAGTCGAGCGAGGTCATATCTCAGGGCCCAATGCATGGTAGTAACTGTATCTTAAATCACACATACAGATCTCAGTGCTTAAGGTCGGCTTCAATGAAACAACCCACCATGTACTCCTACATGGCCTCTCATCGATACCTTTACCAAATCGTGTTCACCACACCACTCTCATTTCCGACATAATCATTTCATTCTAGCCATCACCCAGATGAACCAGACCTGACACGACTCTAAGCATAGCAGGCATAGCAAGGTAGGAACAACACATACATATGGCTCAATCAACTCCTACACATGCTAGTGGGTTTCATCTAGTTACTGTGGCAATGACAGGTCATGCAGAGGAAATGGGTTCAACTACCGTAGCACACAGCAGTTTGAAACGCGTTGTCCTAATGCAGTAAAAGAGAGCAGGAGCGAGAACATGGGATTGTATCGATATGATCAAATGGTTGGTTGCTTGCCTGATGGTTCGATGCACTGATACGGTTCTTCGTTAGGGTAATCACGGTACTCCTCGGAGGCAGAACCTGTCGCAAGGACACCGATACACAACCATCACCAAACAATGTGCAACAATATGATGCATGCATGAAACATGGCAATATGAGTGTGTTGGGCTAATGCAACTAAAACCAGAAGGGTTTGAACAAATTTGAATCAAGGATTCAAATTTCAAATTCAAATATGGTCTTTTAAAGTGCTTTTCCTTGTTCTGCTTAAAACATCAACTTAACTTGTTTGATCATGCATGAAAATAGTACAGATGGATAGATTGGATTTTTCTGATCATTTTTCATATATAATTTGTCCAAATTGGAGTTACAGAATAAAAGTTATGAATTTTTAAAGTTTAAATAATATTCTGGAATTTCCTGATTTAAATTAAATCCAGAAATATAAATATTGCGCCAGCATGACGTCAGCATGACGTCAGTGGTCAACTGTGGCTGGCTGGAGTCAAACCTGACGTGTGGGGTCCACACGTCAGTGACTGGGGGTTAAACAGGGTTAGTTTAATCCTAATTAGGGGTTAGTGGCGCTGGGGCCCACTGGTCAGTGTCAGGGGGTTAACTAACAGTGGTTAGCGCTAATCCTAATTAGCTACAGGGCTGGGCCCACCTGTCAGGGACCCAGGGGGGTCCTGCCGTGGTCAAAGTGGGTCAAACCCACCGGCAACATGACGCCGGCGAGGCCCGAGACGGCGGCGCGATGCGGAATCGCGCTACAGGGCACGGGCGAGGCCGTGCTTGGGCTCGTTGGAGAGCTCTTGCTCCCGCGCGTCGAACGGTGGTGGTGGCCGAGCCTGAGGTGGCCGGAGTCGACGGCGGCGAGCTCGGCTGCGGCCGCCGGGGTTCGGTCGTGCACGGAAACGGGGTTGGAGCTCGAAGGCGAGCGAAGCGAGGCGCTAGGGATGCTCTATGGAGCCTTACGAACTCGTTGGACTCGCCGGGGTGACCAAATGGTCACCGGAGCTGCGTCGACGGCGAGCTCGGCGACGGCGGAGGTTCGGCCGTGGTGGGGAGGAGGCTACGGTGAGGGAACGAGGGGGAGAAGAGGGGGAAACGGTGGCGTAGCTCACCGCGGTTGCAGTGGGCGTCGAAGCGGGCTCGGGGACGCGCTGGAGACGGCGAATCGACAGCGACGGTGGTCGGAGCCCGAGGAGGGGAACGGCGACGTGGCGGCGATGCAGGGCTTCCGGAGACCCGTGGAGCGGTGGGGAGGAAGAGGAGGTCGAGGCGGAGCCGCTGAGCTAGTCGGGGGAGCGAGGGGTGGCCGGAGACGGCTGCTATGGCGAACGGCGGCGACGGTGGTGTTCGGCCGTGTGAGAGAGAGAGCGAGGGAGAGGAGGGGAGAGCCGAGGGAGAGTGAGAGAGAGCAGGGGGGAGGCGTGGCGTCGTCCGGGGCATCGAGCGAGGAGGGGAGGGCAGGCAGGCAGGGAGAGAGGTGGCGTGGCGCGGTGGCGCGCGCGCGCGCCGGCCACACTCCCCTCCCTCTGTCGAGGACGAAGACGACAGAGGAGGGAGGCGGACTGGGCCGCCTGCTGGCTGGGCCGGCCAGCTGGCTGGGCCGCACAGGGAGAAGCCCAGGTAAGTTTCTCCCTTTATTTATTTTTCTGTTTTCTAATTTCTGACATTTGTTTTGATTTAAATACTATATTAAATCATTTATTTAACTTATGCCAATTTTTGCAGGAGCTAGATATATTATTCCAAAGCTCCTTTATAATTGGCATAATATTTGGGCATATATTAATATATATAATTAATATATTTCCAATGCAAATATTTATGCATTAATTCCAAATGCCCAAAATAAATACCTATGAGCTCTTGAAAATATTGGTTTGATTTTTATCTCAGCCCAATATTTTCAGAGAGCAACATGAGCATTTTCTTGGACCCTTTTGGAGAAATTTTTATTTGGGTCATTTTCAAAAAGATTCTGAGGGTTTCACAGATCCCCATTTCAAGTTTCTGATGAAAGAGTAAACATGATGCAACACTCTAATGCATGACTAGCTAGGGTGTGACAACTCACCCCCACTCAAAAGAATCTCGTCCCGAGATTTGGGTTCCTCCGGGAAGAAGGCGGGATACTCAAGTCGAAGACGATCTTCCCTTTCCCAAGTTGCTTCAACCTCAGAATGATGAGACCACTGAACTTTGAGGAACTTGATGTTCTGACGTCGAGTGGTACGCTCGGCCTGATCGAGGATACGAATGGGGTACTCTCGATATGTAAGATTATCTTGGAGATCAAGTGTTTCGTGGTCCACTTCACGGATAGGATCCGAGAAGCAACGCCTGAGTTGAGAAACGTGGAAGACATCGTGGACTCTGGAGAGATGCGGAGGTAGTTCCAACTGGTAGGCAACTTCTCCTCGTTTGGCGAGAATGCGAAAAGGTCCAATGTAACGAGGAGCCAATTTGCCTTTGATACCGAAACGATGGGTTCCCATAGCATTTTGGAAACTTTCCCAAAATCGAGAGGTGAAAAGACTTCCTCGATCCGAGTTAATTTCCAAAGGAACACCATGGAGGGACACTATTCGGGAGATGTATAAGTCTGCCAGCTGACTAGCGGTTATACTCTCTCGAACAGGTAGGAAATGGGCTACTTTGGAAAGACAATCGACAACGACGAAGATAGCATTATTCCCTCTCCTGGTCCTGGGAAAACCGGTAATGAAATCCATACCAATTTTATCCCATTTCCATTCAGGAATAGCTAGGGGTTGAAGGGTGCCAGTAGGCCGTTGATGCTCTGCTTTTACACGACGACAGACGTCGCAATTAGCAATATACTGAGCAATTTCTCTCTTCATCCTAGTCCACCAGAACCTCTAGCGTAGGTCCTGATACATCTTAGTACTACCGGGATGAATAGTGAGAGGAGATTCATGAGCCTCCTTAAGGATCAACTGCCGTAGATGCTGGTTCTTGGGAACCACTAGACGGTTCTCAAAGTACACAACACCATGATCATTTGTGGAGAAACAACTAGCACCTCCGCTAGCAATGTTCTCCTTGATCTTAGCTATTCCCTTATCTCGCTTCTGGGCAGCAATGATTTGATCCGTAAGAGTAGGTTTCGCCACCAAGGTGGAAAGAAATCCTTGAGGAACAATGTGAAGGTTAAGCTTACGAAATTCCTCATGGAGAAGCGGTTGACTTTGTTGTAACATCAGATTGTTACAATAAGATTTACGACTTAGCGCATCAGCCATGACGTTGGCTTTCCCTGGGGTGTAGGTTATTCCTAAGTCGAAGTCTGTGATCAATTCAACCCAACGTCTTTGCCTGAGGTTCAGATCCGGTTGGGTGAAGATGTACTTCAGGCTTTGGTGATCAGTGAATATTTCGCAACGATTACCGAGGAGGTAATGTCGCCAGGTCTTAAGTGCATAGACTATGGCTGCAAGCTCTAGATCATGAGTAGGATAATTCTCCTCATGTGGGTGCAATTGCCGTGAAGCGTAGGCAGTTACGTGTCGATCTTGCATGAGAATGCAACCTAGTCCTTGTCGCGAGGCGTCGCAGTAGATAACAAAGTCCTTGAAGAAGTCTGGCGGTACCAGTACGGGAGCAGAAGTCAGGCGTCTTTTCAGTTCCTGAAAGCTGTGCTCACATTGTGGAGTCCACTCGAACTTCTTATCTTTCTTGAGGAGTTCGGTTAGAGGTTTAGCAACTTTGGAGAAGTTCTCGACAAAGCGACGACAATAGCTCGCTAAGCCCAGAAAACTCCGAACTTGCTTGACCGATTCAGGTGGAGTCCAATTAAGGACGGCTTGAACTCGCTCAGGGTTAATAGCAATACCTTTACCAGATATTACATGACCCAGATAGGTCACTCCTGGCAACCAGAATTCACATTTAGAAAATTTGGCATAAAGGCGATGCTCTCGAAGTTTCTTCAACACTAGCCTTAGATGTTCGGCATGTTCTTCCTCGTTCTTGGAGTAGATGAGTATATCATCGAGGTAAACTACAACGAATTTATCCAAATACTCCATGAAGATTGAGTTCATTAACCGAGAAAAGGTGGCTGGAGCGTTGGTTAAACCGAAGGACATGACGGTGTACTCGTATTGGCCATAACGAGTAACAAAGGCCGTTTTAGGAATGTCCCCGTTTCTGATTTTGATTTGATGGTAGCCCAACCTCAAATCCATCTTGGAGAAGACTGAGGATCCAGCGAGCTGATCGTACAGGTCGTTGATCCTGGGAAGCGGATATTTGTTCTTGATTGTGACCAAATTGATAGGTTGGTAATCTACAACCATTCGGTCCGTACCATCCTTCTTCTTGACGAGAAGGACGGGGCAAGCCCACGGAGATGAGCTAGGTCGGATGAAACCCTTTTTCAAGGACTCATCGAGTTGTTTCTTAAGCTCGGCTAGTTCTAAGGGTGCCATCTTATAAGGTCTTCTAGCAATCGGAACAGTTCCTGGAATGAGGTCTATTACAAACTCAACATCCCTGTCAGGTGGAACACCTGGCAATTCCTCTGGAAAGACATCCGGGAAGTCACGGACTACCGGAACGTCCTCAAGGTCTGGCAAAGGGCTGGCGTTAAGAGAATATAATTGTCGCTTGGCTATTCGGGTCAAGACATTGACTATCTTCCCCGAAGGATGGGTGAGTTGAACAGTCCTAGAGAAGCAATCAATTTTGGCATGATGAGCTGACATCCAGTCCATACCCAAAATGATATTAATATCTGAAAATTTAAGGGCTATCAACGATGCAAGGAAAACAAGTCTGTCGACTTGGATTTCATTTCCATAACTTACCCTAGAGGTCTGCCATCTAGACCCGGGAGTAGAAATTTCCATAGTGGATGGCATGTCACAGAATGCGGTGTTATGCAAACGAGCATAGTTCTCGGATATAAATGAATGAGAGGCTCCTGTATCGAAAAGAACAGATGCCGGGTGGCAATTAACAAGGAGCATACCGAGAACGACGTTGGGATCCTCTTGAGCTTCTTCGGCAGAGATACAGTTGACATGGCCACGTGAAGCGGTGACCGGCTTGGCGTGGAACACTTTCCCTGTCGGCTTGCCACGGCCAACAGCTTTAGCAGATTGATTGGGGTTGGTCTGGGGACACTCACGCATATAGTGACCAGATTCCCCACACTTGAAACAAGTCACGGAACTGGTACGTGGAGGAGCATTGTTGGTTGGACCCCCATAGGGCTTGGCCGGTGCAGACTGTTGAACAGGGCGAGGCGCCTGGAAAGATGGCCTCGGTGTGAACCTGGGTGGCAGGGCGGTGTTGGGCACCCACACGCGGCGCCTCTGAGGACCAGCACCGGATGAGGAACCCATGTCACGGCCATGCTTGCGTGTTGCGTCATAGTCAGTCTGACCAGTTTCAGCACTGATGGCTTTGTTGACAAGTTTCTGAAAAGATGTGCACTCATGCAGACGGAGGTCGCGGCGAAGCTCAGGACTAAGGCCCTTACGGAACCTTGCTTGCTTCTTGGCATCGGTAGACACTTCCTCAGTTGCATATCGTGCGAGATTACCAAACTCCCTGCTGTAAACATCCACAGAAAGTCGGCCTTGGGTGAAACTGCAAAATTCTTCACGTTTACGGTCCATGAGACCCTCCGGAATGTGATGTTCACGGAAAGCCTCGCTGAATTCAGCCCAAGTAGTGACATGGCCCGCTGGGCGCATAGCTCCAAAATTCTCCCACCATAGACTGGCGGGGCCTTCAAGATGATATGCAGCAAAGGTGACCTTGTCAGCCTCCGCTACCAGCGCGGAACGCAGTTTGTGAGCAATACTGCGAAGCCAGTCATCAGCGTCGAGAGGCTCGACAGAGTGGTGGAACGTGGGTGGATGTAATTTGATGAAATCACTGAGTGACACCACGTTAGTCCTCTGATGGTGTGCTGTATTCTGTTCAATACGCTCTAACAAACGGTTGGTCTCCCGCTTGTTTCTCTCAGCTTCCATCATAACCTCGGCTAGGGAAGGAGGATGAGGCAGATTTTCATTCCTACCTTCACTGCCTTCGGCCTGCTCTTGAGAAGCAGGGTTAGCGCGCGTGTTGACCATCCTAGGTAAACAAGACAATGATTTAGTCAGAATGATAAAATTCCGACATAGGAAAAAATGTAAGGAATAACTCGAAATGCAAGATGATCATCCGTATGACATGGTAGATACAGAAACTGCTTCTTTTATTCCATCGTCATACACACCATACAGGGTTTAGTACAAGACCAAACAAAGTACTATTACGGTGAAAAGAGGATTACATCTCATCGGAGGCATTCCAAGCTCCTATACATTATTTTTCTACACCTCCGGAAAGAGTACAAACTAGGTCATATCCCACGAGTCACGCGGGACGTTAGACGACACAGCTAGTGCGAACTAGTGATACTACCACTAACTCAGACTGATCCGTAGTAGTCCTCGTAAAAGTCACCTCCATATCCTGGAAGCTCAACATGATCATCCGGAAACAGACGATCTCGCGGAGCTTGTGGGCCATAGGGGCTAGGATGAGGCCTTGGACCAACAGACGGTGGCCTGCGGGGACCGCGAGGTGGGGTGATGCCTCCTACATCACGCCAAACCATCACGTCTGGCAGAGCAGATCTCACAGGATAGAGATCGCGCATATCTGAATATCCAGCTTGCACCGCCGGTGCGAACCGAGTCAAAGTGGCCCAGTGGTCAGCACGGGTATTGAAGAGCTCTAACCTTAAGGCCCGATTTTCACGGTCCTTATCCTCGAGCATCTCATCAGTGGTGCGAGTCCGTGAATCCTCCTGAGTGGGGTCAGCATAGATAGCCTGGAGATACCCTTGTGCTCCCGGAAGTGATCCTGGCATATACCGGAAATCAGAGTCCCGAAATATACCAGATCTGACTCGCATAATGGTCATCATAGAGTAGGCGGCGTCCTGCACAACCATCTCAATAGTAACCCCGAGTCCATAGGAGCAGTGAAGAGGCTCGGTGGATCCAGGATAAGATGGAAATATCCTGACAGTGCAGAGATACTGGTTTTGATTAAAGTCTCGGAATTGCTCTTCGACCGTGTACTCGGGATACCAGCGGTATCCAGCCTCAGTCATTACCCTGACCAACTTGGCAGTATGGCCGGGTACATCTAGGCATCGAGTCAGGCGAACCACTTGATTGGGGTCGCGAGTGGCCATCTGAAAGCACAATCATAATGCAAAGGCATTAGAATTTCTAGCAAAATTTCGGCAGCATAACAGCTGTAAATGCTCAAGAAGGATTTTGAGACATTTGACAAAGGATTTCGTACACACTCAACATCATCATATCAAAGTTCTGAAACCATTCTAACAACATAATGTGGTAGTAGAACTGAACTAGGCTTGTATCCATCAAACTTATAAGGTACTACTGATTAGTAACACGTGATCCTGATAGAGAGAATAGGTCCTAATTCCTTAACCCCCGGTGGAAGAATGGACTGACTCAGATCAGAATGTCATAAGATAAAGGAGTAAAAAGAGCCTTACGTTCCAACCCACAAACAATTCCCCTACATATAACTAAAGAATTTCTAGACTCAACATCGACCAGTTTGGCTTGGAGAACCTACAGGCAGTCCGGCTCTGATGCCAACGCTGTCAGGACCCCGACTCGATGTCACATCGATCTAGCCGGTAACACCTCATATCACTTTGCGGCCTCACGCACGGTATCCCCACGGGTGTCGTCTTACCTTTGCCCGGGACCGTTTGCGCCTTTTGGCTCACGTATATGATAGTGTCGCTAGCATCCATATGATAAGGAGCCCGGGCTGACATGACTAGTCGTAAACCCAAAGTGGCACAGACTTACAGGGACAGGCATCCATGACCTAGCTTCGAATGTGTCGGTCATCAGCAAGTGGGTCCGGGCTGTAGCACTGGGCTAGCAGGACTCCGGTAAACCGGGCTGTAGCGGGCTAACAGGACTCCGGTACTCAAAGCGTGACATTTCCCCGAAGGGACAGACACAGGAATGAAGAAGGACACATGCCGGCCAGCCTAAGTGTTCCAGAGCAGTAGCAAGCTACCATGGCTCAGCGGTAACACTAGGAGACATTTCCCGGTAAGAGAGGCTACTAAAGATAAACAACTAGATAGTCAGATCCCACACATACCAAGCATTTCAATCATACACACAATATGCTCGATATGTGCAAATACAACGAAGCATCACAACATGACTCTACGACACAAGTACTTTATTTAAGGCTCAGGGAGCCATACACAACATACACGAAGGTACGGGTCTCACGACCCAACATACAAGTCATACAATCATACAAACCAGCAGCGGAAGTAACTTGTCTGAGTACAGACAACTAGTAAAATAAAAGAGGCTTGGGAAGCCTAGCTATACTACAAGGTCCTTCACAAGCTCAGGGTCACCACCTGGGTCTTTAGCCTACTCGTTGATGTCAACGTCTACATAGAACCCATCAGAAGGGGTTGCAGCGTCTTCTGTAAAAATGTAGATTATAGCAACATGAGTACGAAGGTACTCAGCAAGACTTACATCAGATCCTACATACATGCATATTATCAAGAAGGGTTGGTGGAGTTATTGCAGCAAGCCAGCTTTGACTCTTGGCTAGACTATCCTACGATACTCCAACTTGAAATGGTTTTGCGCACACGAGTCCACTACTCACCACTTCAATACACTACCGAGGATCCACCTCCGTCTTCCTATGAAAGAGCCATCCTCGGCACTCACACTTATCTTGAGGCTTTTAGCAGTTTCCATTTACTTGTCTATGAACTGTATAGGCAACCAAGTAGTCCTTTACCGCGGACGCGGCTATTCGAATAGATCATGATAACCCTGCAGGGGTGTACTTCTTCATACATGTTTCCACCACTTAGCTTCTGCACATGATATGTGCTCGGCAGACTTCAAGCGAAAGCCGACGTGGGTGTAGACCATGACCTACCTAAACACTTAAGCCTCTAGTCCAGGTTTATCGCCTATTCAGGTTCCATCCGCAGGGAGTCCGGCCGAGGTTTCCCATACGGCCCCGAACGATGTGAACAGGGTTCCCGAGATACCTAACGGGTATTCGGTACACCCGGCCACGTACCTACCGCATCACAGCCCACCCCTACGGTCAGCGCTGCCCACGGCCTCCAGTAGGCTACAAACACCAGAAACTACTTGCAACTCCTGGACAGAGAGCTAGGGTGAATAAGAAGTCGAGCGGGGTCATATCTCAGGGCCCAATGCATGGTAGTAACTGTATCTTAAATCACACATACATATCTCAGTGCTTAAGGTCGGCTTCAATGAAACAACCCACCATGTACTCCTACATGGCCTCTCATCGATACCTTTACCAAATCGTGTTCACCACACCACTCTCATTTCCGACATAATCATTTCACTCTAGCCATCACCCAGATGAACCAGACCTGACACGACTCTAAGCATAGCAGGCATAGCAAGGTAGGAACAACACATACATATGGCTCAATCAACTCCTACACATGCTAGTGGGTTTCATCTAGTTACTGTGGCAATGACAGGTCATGCAGAGGAAATGGGTTCAACTACCGTAGCACACAGCAGTTTGAAACGCGTTGTCCTAATGCAGTAAAAGAGAGCAGGAGCGAGAACATGGGATTGTATCGATATGATCAAATGGTTGGTTGCTTGCCTGATGGTTCAATGCATTGATACGGTTCTTCGTTAGGGTAATCACGGTACTCCTCGGAGGCAGAACCTGTCGCAAGGACACCGATACACAACCATCACCAAACAATGTGCAACAATATGATGCATGCATGAAACATGGCAATATGAGTGTGTTGGGCTAATGCAACTAAAACCAGAAGGGTTTGAACAAATTTGAATCAAGGATTCAAATTTCAAATTCAAATATGGCCTTTTAAAGTGCTTTTCCTTGTTCTGCTTAAAAAATCAATTTAACTTGTTTGATCATGCATGAAAATAGTACAGATGGATAGATTGGATTTTTCTGATCATTTTTCATATATAATTTGTCCAAATTGGAGTTACAGAATAAAAGTTATGAATTTTTAAAGTTTAAATAATATTCTGGAATTTCCTGATTTAAATTAAATCCAGAAATATAAATATTGCGCCAGCATGACGTCAGCATGACGTCAGTGGTCAACTGTGGCTGGCTGGAGTCAAACCTGACGTGTGGGGTCCACACGTCAGTGACTGGGGGGGTTAAACAGGGTTAGTTTAATCCTAATTAGGGGTTAGTGGCGCTGGGGCCCACTGGTCAGTGTCAGGGGGTTAACTAACAGTGGTTAGCGCTAATCCTAATTAGCTACAGGGCTGGGCCCACCTGTCAGGGACCCATGGGGGTCCTGCCGTGGTCAAAGTGGGTCAAACCCACCGGCGACATGACGCCGGCGAGGCCCGAGACGGCGGCGCGATGCGGAATCGCGCTACAGGGCACGGGCGAGGCCGTGCTTGGGCTCGTTGGAGAGCTCTTGCTCCCGCGCGTCGAACGGTGGTGGTGGCCGAGCCTGAGGTGGCCAGAGTCGACGGCGGCGAGCTCGGCTGCGGCCGCCGGGGTTCGGTCGTGCACGGAAACGGGGTTGGAGCTCGAAGGCGAGCGAAGCGAGGCGCTAGGGATGCTCTATGGAGCCTTACGAACTCGTTGGACTCGCCGGGGTGACCAAATGGTCACCGGAGCTGCGTCGACGGCGAGCTCGGCGACGGCGGAGGTTCGGCCGTGATGGGAAGGAGGCTACGGTGAGGGAACGAGGGGGAGAAGAGGGGGAAACGGTGGCGTAGCTCACCGCGGTTGCAGTGGGCGTCGAAGCGGGCTCGGGGACGCGCTGGAGACGGCGATTCGACGGCGACGGTGGTCGGAGCCCGAGGAGGGGAACGGCAACGTGGCGGCGATGCAGGGCTTCCGGAGACCCGTGGAGCGGTGGGGAGGAAGAGGAGGTCGAGGCGGAGCCGCTGAGCTAGTCGGGGGAGCGAGGGGTGGCCGGAGACGGCTGCTATGGCGAACGGCGGCGACGGTGGTGTTCGGCCGTGTGAGAGAGAGAGCGAGGGAGAGGAGGGGAGAGCCGAGGGAGAGTGAGAGAGAGCAGGGGGGAGGCGTGGCGTCGTCCGGGGCATCGAGCGAGGAGGGGAGGGCAGGCAGGCAGGGAGAGAGGTGGCGTGGCGCGGTGGCGCGCGCGCCGCGCCGGCCACTCTCCCCTCCCTCTGTCGACGACGAAGACGACAGAGGAGGGAGGCGGGCTGGGCCGCCTGCTGGCTGGGCCGGCCAGCTGGCTGGGCCGCACAGGGAGAAGCCCAGGTAAGTTTCTCCCTTTATTTATTTTTCTGTTTTCTAATTTCTGACATTTGTTTTGATTTAAATACTATATTAAATCATTTATTTAACTTATGCCAATTTTTGCAGGAGCTAGATATATTATTCCAGAGCTCCTTTATAATTGGCATAATATTTGGGCATATATTAATATATATAATTAATATATTTCCAATGCAAATATTTATGCATTAATTCCAAATGCCCAAAATAAATACCTATGAGCTCTTGAAAATATTGGTTTGATTTTATCTCTGCCCAATATTTTCAGAGAGCAACATGAGCATTTTCTTGGACCCTTTTGGAGAAATTTTTATTTGGGTCATTTTAGAAAAGATTCTGAGGGTTTCACAGATCCCCATTTCAAGTTTCTGATGAAAGAGTAAACATGATGCAACACTCTAATGCATGACTAGCTAGGGTGTGACACAGAATTTCCTGATTGGCTCTCTCAGCTTGACCATTGGATTGAGGATGAGCTATAGAAGAAACATCAAGCCGGATGTGCTCTTGCTGACAACATTCTTCCATAGCCCCTTGGGAAAGATTAGTGCCATTGTCTGTGATAATACTGTGTGGAAAACCAAAACGGAAGATTACTTTCTTCATGAGCTGAACCGCCGTGGCTACATCACACTTACTCACAGGCGCCGCCTCAACCCATTTGGTGAACTTATCAACAACCACCAAGAGATGTGTCTTTTTATCCTTAGACCTTTTGAAATGTCCCACCATGTCAATCCCCCAGACCGCAAACGGCCAAGTGATTGGAATCATCCGGAGTTCTTGAGCCGGCACATGTGCTCGTCGTGCAAATTTTTGACATCCATCACATCTACTGACCAGATCTTCCGCATCAGCGTGAGCCGTCAACCAGTAAAAACTATGATAAAACGCCTTGGCCACTAAAGATTTTGACCCGGCATGATGACCACAATCTCCTTCATGGATCTCATGAAGGATTTCTTGACCTTCTTCACGGGAAACACACTGTTGAAACGCTCCGGAAACACTGCGATGAAATAACTCTCCATCCGAAATCGTCATGGACTTAGACCGCCGGGTTATCTACCGAGCCAGGATCTCATCCGCTGGCAACTCTCCGCAGGTCATATAAGCCAAGAACGGCACCGTCCAATCTGGGATGACATGAAGAGCCGCCACCAGCTGTGCCTCCAGGTCAGGAACAGCTAAATCTTCTTCTGTGGGCAACTTGACAGAGGGGTTATGCAAAACATCCAAAAAGGTGTTGGGTGGTACCGTCTTACGCTGAGACCCCAGCCGGCTTAACGCATCACCTGCTTCTTTCTTTCGATGGTCAATGTGTTCTACCTTATAACCTTTAAAATATCCTGCAACAGCATTGACCTCTCGGCGATAAGCCGTCATGAGAGGGTCTTTGGAATCCCACTTTCCATATACCTGTTGAGCCACTAGATCTGAGTCACCAAGACATCTGACCCGGCTCAAGCTCATCTCCTTTGCCACTCGAAGACCATGGAGCAATGCTTCATTCTCTGCTGCGTTGTTAGTGCATGGAAACATCAACCGTAACACATAACAAAATTTATCACCTCGTGAGGAAATTAACACAACTCTAGCCCCCGAGCCTTCCAATTGACTGGACCCATCAAAATGAATAGTCCAATATGTGTTGTCCGGCTTTTCTTCTGGCATCTGCATCTCTGTCCAGTCATTGAATAAGTCAACCAGGGCTTGAGACTTAATCACAGTACGTGGAACATACTTCAGCCCATGAGACCCAAGCTCAATTGCCCACTTGGCAACTCGCCCTGTGGCTTCTTTATTTTGAATAATGTCTCCCAAAGGAGCAGAGCTAACCATAGTGATTGGATGTCCCTGAAAGTAATTCTTAAGCTTCCGGCTTGCCAGGAACACCCCATAAACAAGCTTTTGCCAATGTGGATATCGTTGCTTAGACTCAATTAGCACTTCACTGACATAATAAACCGGCCGCTAAACTGGATGCTCTCTGCCAGCCTCCTTGCGCTCTACCACCATAGCCACACTAACAGCCCGTGAGTTGGCAGCCACGTATAAAAATAGCATCTCTTTCTCAATTGGAGCAGCTAGGACCGGCGGCTCAGCCAATTGTGCCTTCAGATCCTCAAAAGCAGCGTTCGCAGCATCACTCCAAACAAAAACATCTGTTTTCTTCATCAATTGATACAGAGGCATAGCCTTTTCCCCTAACGGGCTTATGAACCGGCTCAAAGTAGCCACACGACCCGCCAGTCGTTGAACATCATTGACGCATGTTGGTTTGGCTAGAGATGTGATTGCCTTGATTTTCTCTGGGTTAGCTTCAATACCTCGGTTAGACACCAGAAAACCCAAGAGCTTGCCGGCTGGCACTCCAAAAACACACTTGGCCGGGTCAAGCATCATCTTGTAAACCCGAAGATTATCAAAAGTCTCTTTTAGGTCTGTGACCAAGGTTTCCTCTTCCCTGGATTTCACCACTATATCATCCACATAGGCATGAACATTGCGCCCAATTTGATTGTGAAGACAATTCTGCACACACCGCCGGTAAGTCGCCTGGGCACTCTTAAGCCCAAAAGGCATAGACACATAGTAGAAAGCCCCAAAAGGAGTTATAAACGCTGTCTTCTCTTGATTCTTGACTGCCATCTTAATCTGATGATAACCAGAGTAAGCATCTAAGAAACTCATCCGTGCGCAACCCGCCGTAGCACCAATGATTTGATCAATACGGGGAGGAGCAAATCGATTAGCCGAACAAGCTTTGTTCAAATCTGTGTAATCCACACACATAGGCCAGGTGCCATTCTTTTTGAGTACAAGCACCGGGTTAGCTAACCATTCTGGGTGAAAGACCTCCACAATGAACCCGGCTGCCAAGAGCCGGGCCACCTCTTCTCCGATGGCCTTGCGCCTTTCTTCATTGAACCGCCGGTGAAACTGTCTACCATGTTTAAAATTTGGATCGATATTAAGAGTGTGCTCAGGGAGTTCCCTTGGGACACCCGGCATGTCTGAAGGTTTCCATGCAAAGATGTCCCGGTTCTCACGGATGAACTCGATGAGCGCGCTTTCCTATTTCGGGTCCAAGTTTGCGCTGATGATGAACTGTTTGGATGAATCACCAGGCACAAAGTCAACCATCTTAGTGTCATCAGCTGATTTAAATTTTAACTCCGGCTCATGCTCTGTTGTTGGTTTCTTTAATGATGTCATAGCCATCGGGTCAACATGATCCTTGTAGAATTTCAACTCCTCTGTTGCACAAACAGATTCAGCATAGGCAGCATCCCCCTCTTCACATTCCAAGTCTATCTTCCGACTCCCATGGACTGTAATGGTGCCCCTGTGACCCGGCATCTTGAGCTGCAAATACATGTAACATGGCCGAGCCATGAACTTGGCATAAGCCAGCCGCCCAAACAGAGCATGATATGGGCTTTTGATCTTAACCACTTCAAAGGTTAACTTTTCTACTCTGGAGTCATACTCATCCCCAAAGGCTACCTCCAGCTCGATCTTACCAACTGGGTATGCCAACTTACCGGGTACCACACCCTGAAAAACAGTGTTGGATTGTTTAAGGTTTTTATCCGTCAATCCCATCCGGCGGAACGTCTCATAGTAAAGGATGTAGATGTTGCTGCCTCCATCCATGAGTACCTTAGTAAACTTGTACCCACCAACCTGAGGTGCCACTACCAAAGCCAAGTGACCCGGATTATCAACCCGGGGCGGGTGATCCTCTCTGCTCCACACAATAGGCTGCTCCGACCAACGTAAATAACGTGGGATTGCCGTCTCAACGGCATTAACGGCCCTCTTGTGGAGCTTCTGGTCCCTCTTAAATAAACTGGTAGTAAAGACATGATACTGTCCACTATTCAACTGCTTCGGGTTGCTCTGATAGCCAGATTGTTGTTGCTGCTGATTTCCTTTGCCGTGCTGGTGATTATATCCTCCTTGGTGACCAGGGTAACCCTGACCGTGAAAACCTCCTCCACTTGAGCCGGCGCCCGGGCCCTGAAAGCCGCCACCTGAGCCGCCACCTGGGCCGTGACCCTCATCAAATGCGTTTGAATTTTTAAACGCCTTCATGATCGTGCAATCCTTCCACAAGTGGGTGGCTGGTTTCTCCCGGGTGCCATGTTTTGGACAAGGTTCATTCAACAACTGCTCAAGGGTGGGGCCTGACCCGCCCTATCGAGGGGGTTGTCTACCCTTGTGCCGCTGATTACCTCCCTGCGCATTAGTATTGGCAACAAACTCACCAGCCTTACGTTTATTACCTCCTTGATTCGCCGGGTTATGCTGGTGACCCTTGCCATTGTGGTTCCTCTTTCCCTTCGTTGCCTTTTCTTCGTCAGACACCGGGTCTTTGGTGGTATCAGAATCAGCGTACTTGACAAGAGCCGCCATCAATGTTCCCATGTCATTACAGTCACATTTAAGCCGCCCCAACTTCTGCTTCAGAGGATCAAAACGGCAATTTTTCTCCAACATCAAAATTGCTGAGACGGCATCCATCTTATCAGATGAATGTATTATCTCCTTGACCCGGCGCACCAAATGGGTTGTAGATTCTCAATCCTGTTGCTTGCAATTGGTCAGGTCCACAATCGACATTGGCTGCTTACATGTATCCTTAAAGTTCTGGATGAACCGCGCCTTGAACTCTGCCCATGAGCCGATAGAATTGAGTGTTAATCCTTTCAACCAGGTCCGAGCCGTTCCATCCAACATCATGCTAAAATACTTGGCCATGGCAGCATCGCTAACCTCCAACAGCTCCATAGCCATCTCATAACTCTCAATCCAAGCCCCTGGCTGTAAGTCAGCCGTGTAATTAGGAACCTTACGAGGCCCCTTGAAATCCTTGGGCAACCGCTCATTGCGTATAGCTGGGATCAGGCAAGGTACACCTCCGGTTCTTGTGGTCGCTCCTGCCTCCACCGAGGTTGCTAGATAAGCCGAAAAGGGTTGGTGAGCCGCCTGTTCTACTGCCATCTAAGCTGCCCGTTCCGCCTCTTGACGAATCCTCTCCTGATCCGCTAAATTAAGGGCTCCAGCCCGTACCGGCTCATGCCTATATGGCCGGTTGTGGCGTTGAGAATTGCTTGACATTTCTGCTGACTCCATGTGCCTACTGTAGCTCGGGCTCCGGCTTGGGTGAGGGGTTGAATGAATCATGTCTCGACTGTAAGAGTATGCATCCTACTGGGCCAGAGCTGTCTGAAGTAGTTCTCTTACCCTCCGGGTTTCAATGGCTGCTGGCGAGTCGCCTTCCATGGGGAGAGGTGCCAAACAAGCTGACGCTGCGATGAGGTTTTCCATGGGGTTGGAGAAGTGACCTGGAGGTGTTGCTACATAACGAGGAGGAGTTGTATTTATGCGAGGCGGCTCCATGGTCCGTGGCTGAACCGGTGCACCGGGTGTCGCGACCCGGTTTGCTTCCAGCGGGTTGCTCCCCCCCAGCTCCGGGTGTATGGAACAGGTTCCTCGGATCCAGCGTTAGAGGCAGGCGCGGCTGAGTTTTCTGATGCCTCCTCCTCATGACCTCGTTCGATGCATTAAGATCCACCGAGAGCCGGAAAGTTTCTAATTGAAGCTGTTGGGCACGAGCATCCAGAGCCGCTCGTTCTGCTGCCATCCGGGTTTCCTCCGCGGCTAGATTTTCCTTTGCTTGCACCATCTCCTCCCGCACGCACGTCACTTCTGCATCATGCTGGGCTTTGTCCGCGGGTTCTACCACAGCGGTTAACAGAGCCGTCAGCTTATCCATGAGGTCCATTAGAACCTGAGCCGGGGGGCGCGCGGGGTCTCCTGACCCGGCAGCTGCCGACCTGGTGGCTGCTGTCGTCGCTGCGATGGAGTTCTGCCCGGGCTGTGTCCCTGCCATGAAGACTCCGGCCCAATTCAGCGGCTCAAGGGGGTCCGAAATACTGCTGCCATCAGAACAGCCCCCGAGCATGCCGTCTTGCAGTTGGTACAACGAGTCCGTCTCTCCTGTTGATAATGCAGTATCAGAGCATATGGCCGTCTCCCCGCCTTCCATCGATCTTTCGGAGTATTCACCGCCATGGATGTAGCCTACGAATGCATGCTTCACAACAGATTGAACACGGGCGGACCCGGCATGCTGAGCCGTTTCGATGAGGTTGGTGTGGACGTCCGGCTCAAGGCCTGTCTCGCCGATCCGGCTAATGAAGACGTGAATTCCACCGAAGGGGACCCGATACCCGTACACGATTGAGCCAGCCTCAGGGCCCCAGCCTTCATCGTCGATGTAGAGTTTGCCGCGACGACTCTTGGTCATCCAGCCACAGCGTATCCCTCGAGCCCTTCGAAGTTGCCCTTCAAGAACTCAAATCCACCATGCGCTGGCCCCATGGTGGGTGCCAACTGTCGCGGAGTTGACACGACAGATGTCCTAGAGCAAGGACTTAGTCGTAGGGCCATTGCACTAGGAAGCTTAAAGGGGTTGATCGGGACAAAGGACATACGAGAGAGTTTTATACTAGTTCGGCCCCTTATGATGAACGTAAAAGCCTACGTCTAGTTGGGATTGGTATTGCTGAGGTTTCGATCTCCAAGAAGCTCAACTCACCGGCTTGGTTATCGACTTGGTTGTCTCTTCCCCTAAGCCGCCACCGGGTCGTCCCCTTATATACATGGGTTGACGCCTGGTGGCCTACAGAGTCCTGGCCGGCTCATAATCATGTCCGTCTCGGTGACCTTATTTACATGCCTTTCTGTACAAGTATTTCCTTACATAAGGCAGTTTACTGTATCAGGCCTGAAACCGGCCCCACGCCTTTGGGCCTTCTATAAGACTTAATAAACTACAATCTTTGAATGTTTAATGGGCTTCTTGCGTAAACCGCCATTGAAACTGACCCGGCCCCTCCTCGGCGGGTCTTAGCTGATAGTAATATCCCCAACAGATCAACAAAAATAAGCTCGACAAAATTGCTAAACATGTTAACAATCTGCCAGGAACATTTTATAGAAAAAGTAGAGCTCGATTGACTCAAACTACGGTGCTCCATAATTGCAAACAAAGACATGGATGGATAGAGCACAACATTATCTACAAAACATCCTTACTGATTGTAACATCCCGAATTTTCAATTTAGAATGTTATACACTAGATCATCATTGCATATCATATTTTATAGCATTTTGGTTGATCCCAGAAATTCTACGCAACTCAAGGACCCTCGGAGAGAGTTGGGGATTTCATTATTTTCATATTTGAGTTTTCTCAAATTTTGAAAATAGGATCATTTGATTTTATTTATTTTATTTTCAATTATTTCTATTACAAAAATATGAGAGAGGGAATAAAATGACTTTCCCAAAATAAAGAAATATTGAGGATTTAATATAAAATCAAATAAGATTTTATTTTGGTTTTATTTCTATTTTTTTGTTTTCTTTCTGAGCGTAACTATTAAAAAACGCGAACCGACCTAATGGGCCGTGTCCGACCCAGACACCTGGTCCGGCCGGCCTTATTAGCCAGGGGAGGAGCCCAGCCGAGCCCCAAACCCTAGCGCGGCCGCCGCCCGCGCCGCCCCGCTGCCGACGATCGCCGGAGCCGCGCCGCCGCCGCTACCGTTCGCCAGAGCCACCCAGGTAGACGTAGTTGCCTCGGTTTTCGCGAAGGAAACCGATTGTTTTTTTTTTAAAAACTTAGATCTGTTTTTTTGTTAGATCGGTTTTTTTTGGTTTAGTTAATTAGCGAGCGTTCGCTCATTCATTCGTTTAACGAACGCGTTCCTCGTTTAGATCAAGATAACGAACGTTCGTTTGTTAATCTGTTCGTTGATTTTCTTTTTCTCAGATTAAATCCACGATTTTTCTGATCGTGATTCCTGATCCGATTTTCATTCTAGTATAACTTTTCGCTCGCTTATTGGAATCAGGCGATTCAAGCGCCTGGAGTTTCATCTCGAAACCCTCTTTCCGTTTAACCAACTCAAACAAGTTTTTTCCACTGTAAAAATTGCCCTATATCCAGAATAGTAAATGAAGCCTGTTTCTTTTGCCGTTTGTCTTTCGTTGCTTCGTTCGATTTGATTCTTTTTGCCAACTGGAGTTCTTAAGTTGAACTTTCTGGTTAGATATCTTATTCGAGTTTTACCTGTGCATTAGTTGAGTACTCATTGTATGCTTGTTTGTTTGCGATAGAGTACCAGGAGTGCGCCGCTTGCTACTTCGAATCGCTAGGTTTTGCGGATCATCAGCAAGGCAAGTAACACTTTGATCATACTTCCTATTACATAGTTTTCATTGCATTAGATCAACCCTCACACATTGCATGATTAGGATCTAATTAAATTGTGGGTTCTAGGAAGTAGTTGAGGTAGTACCTATTACCTGTTTATTATCAAGCTAGGGCAAGTTTGTGTGGTTTCTGCTGATCCAGTCGAAGAACAAAGTCTCCCTTTTGAAAGGCCCGACCCTTCACATGTCTAGCGTGGAATCGACGCAAGTCTTGTTGATAAATGGTCGACCGGATCAAGGCCATCTCTCTTTCCTCCTCTAGGAGGTCGACTGCGTCTTGCCGAGCTTGTTCTGCTTCATCTAGAGAGAAGAGCTCAACTCGTGGATCATTATGATGCAAGTCACTCGGTAGAATAGCTTCAGCTCC
Source organism: Triticum dicoccoides (assembly GCF_002162155.2). Taxonomy (NCBI): domain Eukaryota; kingdom Viridiplantae; phylum Streptophyta; class Magnoliopsida; order Poales; family Poaceae; genus Triticum; species Triticum dicoccoides. The sequence continues at coordinate 312,005,481 of NC_041392.1, read as the reverse complement.
ATAGACCAAGAAGAATGGAGTTCGGCCAGTCGACCTATTAGGAGTTGTCCTCAATCCCCAGAGAACTGATGGAAGTTCATCAACCCAGGCGCCCACTGCATGCTTGAGGTCTCGCATCAGTCGGGGTTTCAGTCCTTTGAGAATCAGGCCATTTGCTCTTTCTGCTTGTCCATTCGAGTGGGGATGGGCGACTGAAGCATAGTCGACTCGTGTGCCTTGTGAGGCGCAGAAGGTTCTGAACTCATCAGAATCAAAGTTCGATCCGTTGTCAGTGATGATGCTGTGCGGAACCCCATATCTGAAAATCAACTCTCTGATGAAGCTAACAACAGTACTAGCTTCAAGATTCTTAATAGGCTTGGCTTTGATCCATTTGGTAAACTTGTCGACTACTACAAGCACATGAGTGAAGCCACTCCTACCAGTCCTCAGTAGACCAACCATGTCCAATCCCCAAACAGCAAAGGGCCAGACGAGTGGGATGGTCATCAGGGCTGATGCAGGTTTATGCGACATATTGGAGTAGAACTGGCAGCCTTCACATCTAACGACTATATCTTTCGCCATTTCATTTGCTCGTGGCCAATAAAATCCAGCTCGGTATGATTTAGCCACAATGGTCCAAGAGGACGCATGGTGACCACAGGTCCCCGAATGGATGTCGTGCAGGATCACTCGGCCTTCTTCTGGTGCTATACATTTCTGGCTGACCCTAGTTGCACTTTCTCTGAACAGTTGACCCCTTATTACAGTAAAGGCCTTGGATCGACGGACTATCTGTCGGGCCTCTTCTTCATCTCCGGGGAGCTCTTTCCTAAGGATATATGCAATGTATGGCACTGTCAAGTCGGGAGTGATGACCAACACCTCCGTGACCAAGTCGACCACGGCTGGGACCTCGACTTCAGTCGGATCTGTGGCACTCTTAGGCCGTGGGGGCTCTTCATCGAAGGGATCTTCTTGAACTGTAGGTGCGTGAATATGTTCCAGGAACACATTACTAGGAATGGCTTCTCTCTTGGAGCCTATCTTTGCTAAATCATCTGCTGCTTGATTTTTCAGTCGGGGTATATGATGGAGCTCTAACCCCTCAAACTTCTTTTCCAACTCCCTCACCGCGTTGCAGTAAAGAGTCATGGCTGGACTTCTGACGTCCCACTCCTTCATAACTTGATTGACTACCAAATCTAAGTCGCCATAGACCATGAGGCGACGGACGCCGAGTGAAATGGCCATACGTAACCCATATGAGAGTGCTTCATATTCTGCTTCGTTCTTGTAGGAATCAAAGTGAATCTGGAGGACGTATCTGAGATTTTATCCTCGGGGGGATACCAGTACCACCCCAGCACCAGAACCATTCAGCATCTTGGAACCATCAAAAAACATGCTCCAGTGCTCCGAGTGAACTTGAGTCGGCAATTGTTGTTGGATCCACTCGGCGAGGAAATCTGCTATTGCTTGGGACTTGATATCTTTCTTTGCCTCAAACTTGATATCTAAGGGAAGGAGTTCCATCGCCCATTTTGCCACTCGACCAGTTGCATCTCTGTTGTGCAGAATCTCCTACAATGGAGCGTCGCTGACGACTGTAACAGAGTGATCAGAGAAATACTGTGCAACCTTCTTCGTGGTCATGTAAATCCCATAAACAAGCTTCTGATAGTGTGGATATCTCTGCTTTGATGGAGTTAGAACTTCAGAAACATAATAAACCGGGCGCTGAACTTTATAGGCTTTTCCCTCTTCTTCCCGCTCGACCGTAAGTACTGTACTGACGACTTGTCCAGTGGCTGCTATGTAAAGCAGTAAAGGCTCTTTGCTGATTGGAGCAGCAAGCACCGGCAGGGTGGAAAGCAGGGCTTTTAGCTCTGCAAATGCTGCATCAGCTTCAGGAGTCCACTTGAACTTATCTGGCTTCTTCATCAGTCGGTAGAGAGGCAGTGCCTTCTCGCCTAGTCGAGAAATGAATCGACTTAGGGCATCCAAACAACCAGTAAGCTTCTGGTCATCATGCACATGCACAGGGCGTTTCATCCGGAGTATGGCACCGACTTTCTTGGGGTTAGCGTCGATCCCTCGTTCGGAAACGAGAAAACCGAGTAATTTTCCTCCTGGACCTCCGAACGTGCACTTAGATGGATTAAGCTTGATATCACACCTTCTGAGGTTGGCAAAGGATTCAGCAAGGTCAGCCAGTAGGTCGGAACCTTTACGTGACTTGATCACAATGTCATCCATGTACGCTTCCACATTCTGACTGATTTGAGTGAGTAAACACTTCTGAATCATCTGCATGAATGTGGCTCTAGCATTCTTCAGGTCGAATGGCATAGTGACATAACAGAAGCACCCGAATGGGGTGATGAAAGCTGTTTTAATCTTATCGGGTGCATATAGACGGATCTGATGATACCCGGAATAAGCGTCCAAAAAGGACAAATGCTCACACCCCGCAGTTGAATCGACTATTTGATCGATGCGAGGGAGGAAACTGATCCTTCGGGCAGGCCCGATTGATATGCTTGAAATCAATGCACATGCGAAGTGAGTCGTCCTTCTTATGGACCATGACAACATTAGCTAACCACTCGGAATGGTAAATCTCTCGAATAAACTCAGCTGCCAGGAGCCGAGCCACATATTGACCGATTGCTTTTCTCTTCTGTACGGCGGACCATCGGAGATGTTCTTTGACCGTCTTCACTTTTGGGTCGACTCGCAGATGGTGCTCAGTGTCAGTGTACAAAAAGAGCGGTACACTTTTTGTACCCCTATAACTGTGCACGGGCAGTCTGAGCCACGGGAACCACCACACTGAGCAAGGCAAGGGAGGTGAGCCAAGGTAAGGCCGAAGCTCAGGAGAAGCAGAACGACGCCAAGACCAAGACCACAAAGAGCAAAGGGGACGAAGCGGACCCCCCCGACAAGATCCTTGCCGGGAGGCGGTTTTAGCAAACCCGGCAAGACCCTTGTCGTGGCAACTCGCCCCACACCTATGGAGTGAGTCACCCTTGAGTCCACTGCCCCCATGGGGCAAGGATTCGGGAGACATCCCCGTGCTGGCATGCAGATCTTTGTGAAGACATTCAAGATCAGATACACCCTTTAGAAGATGATGATCCTTGGCGGGATCCCAGCCAAGGAGGACCACAAGGCCCCCGGCAAGAGCCTTGCCGGGGATGACTGTAGGCGCCACGGTAAGACCCTTGCCGGGGCCTGGGCAAGGCCCTTGCCAAGAACACCCGTAGGGCCACCATCAGGCCCATGCCAGTCAAACCTCCACCGCCGTTCTCATGCAGCTGCCGACCCAACCAGCTGGGCAGGCACCTGCGTGGCGGCATGCGGATCTTCGTGGAGACCCACCACTATCCCACCTCAGCTGCCTGCCTGCCTACATGCCACCGCGGGCGCCACTGGCCAGGGCGCGTGTCGACACAAGAGGGAGCGGCGACGGACGAGACAGGGCTCTCCCCCGTCCCCGATAAAGCAGGTACACCCGGGCAAGATGCATTAAATGTGCCTTGTCATGTAATGCAAGGGATAACCTCACATCACTTTACCCTTTCCACCTCCAGTGTGCCACTGTGGCAACCCCTTTCCTATAAAAGGAGGCCCGAGGCGACCAGGAGGAGGATTCGGCTTTTTGGAGCTCCTCACGCCCCATAGCTAGCTCAAGAACACAGATATACAATCCACCAAAGCAGGAGTAGGGTTTTATGCATCCTCGCGGCCCGAACCTGGATAAACAAACTGTGTGCTATCTGTTTGATCCGCTCTTCTCACGACCCCACACCCCGCAACCGTAGTAGGGATTCTTGTGATCCCATAGGTGTCGTTCCCACCGACATCTTTGGCGCGCCAGGTAGGGGGCGCAGTTGTGAGAATCGGCTCAGAAATCTGCTCAGCACTCCTTCGTCTTCGTGGCTCTTGGAGAAGGATGGAGGCCCGAAGATCAGCGCTCGAGTGACTACAAACAGAAGGTAAGTTGCACTGAACCCTTATTTGTTCTATCCTTTTTATATGAGGTTATTCCCCCAGAGATGTCACGCCTTTGTATGATAAACCTGCACGCCAGGGGGCTCTCCCACGATCGGCAATGCCCTTGCCCTATTTCGAGTCTGCTCAACAGCTCAAGCGGCTGCGTCGAGAATGGCAGAGTAACCTTCCGCGACCAACAACGCTCTCGATTCTGACTCGAGTCAAGCTCGACAGTTCGAGCGGCCGCGTTCGGAATGGAAAGGTGGCTTGTCCGGCAACACGCGTACCCAGCAGGCCCATGGGGATCCATACCCAAAATGCCGCTCGGGGCTTCCGCGCCGGCGAGCCTACCCAATCGGCGTAGGGCGCGCATACAAAGAGGAATTGAACGGGAAAATAACATGCATGAAATTAAAAGTACTGCAAAGTTATATTACATCACATCATTGCTGCAGTTCTAACTAAAGATGAAATTTGTCTTGGTCATGAACCTACAGCGGTGGTGAAGAATGGGATGCCTAATCCCGGCGCTGGCCTTCCACCCTCTTGATTTTGTTGATGCTGCTGATGACGGGCTTGATGCGCTCCTTGAGCACCGTGAGGTCAACACCCTCCGGCAAGCTATCCATCACGGCACCGAAGTTGAGGTCAGGATTCCAGTACGCCATCTTGGTGAGGACCTTGGTCATGACCCCCCGGCAAAGTTGCCGAGCTTCCCCGGCCAATGTGGCCGCTCGGTTGGAGTGAAGATAAGCCAAGGCTCCGAGGACGCCCTCGAAGAACAGGGTCAACTTGGTGTTGACGGTCCCGCTGCGCTCAGGGGCGTACCTCACGTTTGGCATCCCCATGGTGGCCAACTGCGAGGTGACCCTCCCGGCGACCTCCTCCAGATGGCCGATCCATCTGTTCTCGCCCGCCACATAATCCTTGTGGGAGGCGGCCTCGTGCAGCTGCTTCTCCTCCTCGAGGCTCCTGGTCAAGGTCTCCTCCCGAGCCCTGCTCTCCGACAGCATCTTCTCGGGATCCTCCAGCTTCTGCTTGAGATCTCTGACGGAGTTTTGCGCTTCGGAGAGCTCCCTAGCCCTGCTGATGACCGCTCCTTGCACGTCCACCAAGGCGTTGTTGAGCGTGCTCTTCTCGTTGGACAGCTTGAGGGCCTGCTCCTTCAGCTCGTCCTGCGCCGCCTCCAACTCCCTTACCTCGCCGGCATGGGCCAGAGCCTGGGCATCGAGTGCCTCCTTGTGCCTCTACTCCAGCTCGCAAGTCCGCAGCGCGACAAGGGCCTCGAGCTCCTCATCCTTGCCACGGAGTGCTGCGGCAAGCTTCGCCTCACGCGCGGTGAGGTCCTCTTCCTGGGAATCCAGTGCGGTTTGATGCTGGTTCCGGACGGCGTGGGCCGCGGCAGCCAAGTTCACCGCCTGTTCCTGGGCCTTCTCGATGTCAGCCATCTTCATGGTGAGCTCGACATTGCGCTTGGCCAATTCCTCCTGAAGGGCCCTCTGCTCCTCGCGAGTCTGGTGGAACCAGGTCTGTGTCTCAGCAACGCGCGCCTTGAAATCCACCTCCGCCTGGTCCACCGTTGCCATCCTGGACTTAACCTTGTCCAGACAGACACGGTAGAGCACCTGGAGTTTTTGGAAGTTGGCCCCCGTAGCGCGCAAAAGATGCTCTTCCGGAGAACCGTCACCGCCAACGCCCGGCTCACCGACAACCTCAAGTCCGGTGTCGGCAAGCACCTCGCCGTCAAAGACTTCCCCTTCGGCGGGCGCCCGGGAACTTGACGCCCCTGGGAGGTGGACGAAAAGATCATCGCCCACCTTCAGATACCTGCCGGGGCCCGAGGTTGAGGAGGAGGGAGGCTGATCATCAACCGCCTCATCCTCGGCGGTGGCCTTGCCGGCTTCCCCGGTAGGCCCACCATTGGCGCCCTCAGCAGAAGCCTCCTCGGTCGCCTTGGCGGCCCCCGCCGCGGTGTCCTTGGCAGCATCCTTGCCGGCCTCATTAGCGACGACCTCGGCAGCGTCCTTGGCAGCCTCCTCAGCAATGCTCCCAACAACGGTATCCACGTCCTCCATACATGTTGGAGGAGGGTCTAGGTAGTAATGGGAGCATGGAAGCCAAGAAAAGGATAAGGGAAAAACAGAGACGGAGGACAGGCGACTCACCAGTACCAGGCTGTGAAGCAGTAGTCCCCTCCCCGCCAGCATCCAGCGCCGTGGCAGAGTCACCAGCGCCAAAGTTCCCATCTTCCTCCATGCGTGTGGGCTCCGTGCTTGATGCCCTTACCGGGGACGCCCCTCGCGGCGGCGTAGTCGATGGGGGTGGTGTGTTGGGGGTAGCCCTCTGCGGCTCCTCCTGCTGCCGCTCCCCTCCTGCAAACCCGGCAAGGTCAACACCATAGCATCAGATGCCTACCACATGTCGAGTAAGAAGAGGGTGACGAACTTTCGCTGGGGGCTGTGCCGGGGGCTGCTGTCCGTGCTGCTCAACACCACCAGTGGCGTCCTTGAAGCCCCAGCTAGGGACTGATTGCTCGCCGAGGCCTTCGCCCTCTTCACCCTCTGGGCCAATGTCTCTACATCCCTGCAAAAGCAAAAATGGATCAAGATGGGTGGCTTAATTCAGAGGAATGGAAATGACAGTAAGGACCAGAGTACTTACTCGTCATCCACCCCCTCCTCTTCCACCGCTTTCCTCTTCCTCTTCGGGCTGAGAGGCCCGAGATCAAAAGTGACCCCCGCGTCAACATCCGAGTCGACATCTGCCGGAGGAGGCGAAGACGGCGGGGCTTGTGCGCGCCCAGATGAGGAAGGGGCTGTTGTCTTCTTCTTCTCAGTGGCCTTCGTCAGCCTCTTGGCCGCCGTGGCCCTCGTGTGGCGCCTAGACCCCTCCAGGGTCAATTGAGGCCGCGCAGCCCTGCCGGGCCAGACCGCTCACCGGAGCCAGCCCGCCGCGGGACTCGCCCTCTTTCCCTGGTTGGCGTCGAGCCCGCTGCCACGTCCTCCTCGTTCGATGAAGAATCGTCGGCCGCGTCTTCGACGAGTGGAGATCCAGTGTCGGCGCTGCTGACCTCCCCAGAGGCCGCCGCCCACCGGGTGAGCTCCTCTTCCTCCGCCGCCGTTGCGGCCTTGTCCTCCACGCCCCCGGCGACTGCTGGCCTCCATGGCAAGTTGTGCCTCCCTCGCCCTAGTGGCGATGTAGTCTAGCTCTGCCTGGGTGGTGTCCACGATAAGCCACCGCTCGGCGTCCGCATTGACGTACACCTCGATCAGGGTATCGAAGAATAGCTGCACATCCTCGTCCTTCGGCTCCTCCTAGCTCAAGACAGGGACGTGCGCATTACAGTCCAGCATCTTGGCGATGATCTCGGACCAACGCTAATTGTTGCACAACGGGACCACCCCCGCTGGCAGCTTGAAAAATGGCCCCTTGAGGGCCTTGCCAACCTTTCCGGCAGCCCTCGCGACCTTGCCGGTCCGCTCGACCTCGCCATCGCGACCCACATCAAGCTGGAAAAGCCGCTGGCAGAAGTGGGCACGGGCCAGCACTGTGAAGTTGTGATCGAGGCCGGGGCGAAGTCGCATAATGTCAGCCGGGTTCGTAAAGAGCCAAGCTGGCCTCCCCTTGCTGTGCAACGGGGCAATCCGGCGGCGAATGAAGTCCGCCTCGATCATATCAAGGGTGAGTCCAGCCTGGGTGAGCCGGAGAATCCTGGTGGTGGCGACAGTGAGCCTCCCATCGCCGGCGTCGACATCGCTCCAATCGCTGCCACGGACCGGCGGCACTCGGCGGACCTTGCAGAATTCCGGCGGGTTTTCATCTTCAATCGAGCACCACCGGCCACGCTAGTCCTCCCACCTCTCCTTCACGGCACCGTTCGGGAACGCCCCCTTGGATCTTGGGATCTAGGTGACGCAATCGGAGACGGCTCCTCCTGGCTGAATTTGAGGGAAGAAGTAATGGCGGAAGAGCGCCGTGTTGGGCTGCACCCCGGCAAAGCCTTCGCAAAGATGCACGAAGAAAGCCATGCACGCCACCACATTCGAAGTAAAATCCAGGAGGTGAAAGCTGAAGGTGCGCATAACGTCGCAGAAGAAATCGGAGAAAGGGGGCATAACCCGCAAGAAAAGTAATCAACGAAGAAGGGGTACCGATTTGGGGCAGGATCAACGCAAGCAGCAGGAATGACACGCGTCACCGGGTGTCCCGAATCCTCTCCCCAGTCTTCACTCCCCATAGGGGCTTGAAGGAGGCCCGGAGCTCTTGAACATCAACCGTCGAGGGGAAAAAGAAGGCGGACTTCGTCCGGTCCCCCGACAGCGCGCTGTCCGGCGGCTCCACCGTCCCGGCGCCCTTAGCCACCCCCTTGCCCTTGGCGAATTTGGGAGCCATGGCGACCAAGAAGTTCAGAGGGCTGAGGAAGGGGGATGGCGAAGCAACGACGGCGGGCGACGGCGGAAGCTTAGGAAGGAAGGAAGAGAGGAAACGGCGGCTCTGAGATTGGAAAAGGCATGAGGAAAGAGGAGAAAGTGAGCAGCGCACCCGCAGTTATTCCTTTCTTATGGGGGAAAACAACGGGCCGCCTCCTTTCGCATTAACTATGATGTGACGCATGCCCGCGGGAAGTAACCCCACGCATGCCGCCCACGTCACACACGCCTCCCCACGCCGCGCCACGCGCGGGAAGCATGGGAAGCGCAGCGCGTGAAGAGACTTACCATGGTAAAAACCGCCCCGCCTGCCCGCGCACCGTTTTTGGGCCTAGCCCAATGACGCGATTGTGCTTACGTGTGGCCCAGGCCCGGGGGCTCCTGTCGGTGTACAAAAAGAGGGGTACATTTTTTGTACCACTATAACTGTGCACGGGCAATCTGAGCCACGGGCACCACCACACTGAGCAAGGCAAGGGAGGTGAGCCAAGGTAAGGCCGAAGCTCAGGAGAAGCAGAATGACGCCAAGACCAAGACCACAAAGAGCAAAGGGGACGAAGCGGACCCCCCCGGCAAGATCCTTGCCGGGAGGCGGTTTTAGCAAACCCGACAAGACCCTTGCCGTGGCAGCTCGCCCCACACCTACGGATTGAGTCACCCTTGAGTCCACTGCCCCCATGGGGCAAGGATTCGGGAGACATCCCCGTGGTGGCATGCAGATCTTTGTGAAGACATTCAAGATCAGATACACCCTTTAGAAGATGATGATCCTTGGCGGGATCCCAGCCAAGGAGGACCACAAGGCCCCTGGCAAGAGCCTTGCCGGGGATGACAGCAGGCGCCACGGCAAGACCCTTGCCGGGGCCCTGGCAAGGCCCTTACCAAGAACACCCGTAGGGCCACCATCAGGCCCACGCCAGTCAAACCTCCACCGCCGTTCGCATGCAGCTGCCGACCCAACCAGCTGGGCAGGCACCTGCGTGGCGGCATGCGGATCTTCGTGGAGACCCACCACTGCGCCACCTCAGCTTCCTGCCTGCCTACATGGCACCGCAGGCGCCACTGGCCAGGGCGCGTGTCGACACGAGAGGGAGCGGCAACGGACGAGACAGGGCTCTCCCCCGTCCCCGATAAAGCAGGGACACCCGGGCAAGACGCATTAAATGCGCCTTGTCATGTAATGCAAGGGATAACCTCACATCACTGTACCCATTCCACCTCCTGTGTGCCACTGTGGTAACCCCTATCCTATAAAAGGAGGCCCGATGTCAGTCCCCTGGGAACACCTGGCATGTCAGAGGGTTTCCATGCAAAGATGTCCCAGTTCTCACGGAGGAACTGGGTGAGCGCTTCTTCCTATTTGGAATCGAGTGTTGTTGAAATGTGAGTCGGAGCAACATTGGGTTCAGTTGGGTGAATATGAATCAGTTTCGTTTCACCGGATGACTGAAATGCTGAATCCGTGGCAAGCTTCTTAGCTAGCTGCAAATCCCTCGGATCTGCATTTTTTTGATATTCCTGCAATTCCACCACTGCCATCTGCACATCGGTGATCTTTGAGCCCTTCTGGAAGCATTCTTCTGCCTTCTTTCTATTTCCAGTGATAGTGATCACACCCTTAGGACCAGGCATCTTCAATTTGAGGTACACATAGCATGGTCGAGCCATAAAACGTGCATAAGCTAGCCTGCCCAGAATAGCATGATAAGCACTCTGGAAATCCACAACTTCAAATGTCAACTTTTCTTTGTGGTAATTCTTGGAATCACCGAAAACCACGTCAAGAGCAATCTGGCCGAGTGATTCAGCCTTCTTTCCTGGAATGACTCCATGGAAACTCATATTGCTTTCACTGAGTCTGGACATCGGAATGCCCATTCCTTTCAACGTCTCCGCATTCAATATATTCAGGCCACTGCCACCATCCATCAGAACCTTAGTCAATTGGGTGCCTTCGACAACTGGGTCGACCACCAACGCTTGCCTCCCAGGGGTGGCTATGTGCGCTGGGCAATCGGACTGGTCGAATGTAATGGCAGTCTGAGACCACTTCAAATAACTGGGTGTCACCGGGGCGACCATGTTTACTTCTCTGTTGATGACTTTCAGTCGACTCTTAATCTCAACGTCAGCGAAAATAATTAGAGTGGAATTGACGTGAGGGTAACCATCATCGTTCTCTTCCCCATCCTCAACTTTGTCTGTTTCTTTCTCCTTTTCCTTGGGCTACATTTCTGGGAATTGTTGGATTAGGAGTCGACACTGTCGAGTGGTATGCTTTGGGTAGATGAAATTACCCTCTTCATCTTTCTTGGTGTGAATGTGGCATGGTAAATCCAGCACATCATTTCCATCCTGATCTTTAACTTTCTTGGGGTTCCATGGTCCTATGGGTTTCACCTTCAATTTCCCTTGAGTCACGGCTGGCTTCGCTTTGCGCTTCTGCTTCCAAATGGAGTTTCCTCCCCCGGTGCCGTGGACGACTGTTTTGAGTTTGCCACTCCAGAGTCAGTCTTCTTCTTCACCATTAGCGTACTTGGTGGCAATCTCCATCATCCGAGTTAGAGTCATATCTCCTGTCTGACCGAAATTTAGATTCAACTCCCGATACTTAACGCCTTCTTTGAAGCCACAAATTGCTTGGTGATCTGACACATTCTCCACTGTGTGGTGCAATGTGATCCATCTCTGGATATAATCCCTCAAAGTTTCATTTGGTTTCTGAACAAAACACTGTAATTCTGTCAACCCTGTTGGCCGCTTGAAAGTACCTTCAAATATTCTGACAAATACTCGAGCAAGATCTTCCCAAGTATAATCACTAGCAGGAGCTAACTGATTCAGCCACGCCCTGGCCCAGCCCCCTAGCATCAAAGGAAGGTGCTTCATGGCCACTTCATCGTTGCCGCCATCGATCTGTACAGCCACTTGGTAATCTTCAAGCCAAGTGTCAGGCTTGGACTCACTAGTGAACTTACTGACTCCAGTCGCCAACCTGAAGTTGGCACTACTAGGAAAAAGCCTAATAGTAGCGCGGATTAAAAGCTAGTAGTAGAGCGGGTGCCTGCGCTACTACTACGGCGCTACAGCTAACTATTAGTAGTAGCGCGGTGCATCCCGCGCTACTAGTACGTGTGTTAGTAGTAGCACGTGTCTGTGACCCGCGCTACTACTATTAATTTGAAAAACCAAAAAAAAAATCTCGACCCCATGACGCGCGCATGTTGGCCGGGAGCAGGGAGATCTCGTTCATGACGCGTGCCTCGTGGAAGCCATCAAGGGTGGCCGCGGAGGCCAGCCCGGCGTGGGCCAGGAGCTGGAGGACTTGCATCTTGGCATCGTGCGTGGGGAGCAACACCTCGCGGCGGTCGTCGCCATTGAGGTTGGCGACAAGCGGCGGTAGGAGGCGGTCCACGTCTTCTGGAACGAGAAGTCGCCCTCGTGCTACCGAAGGAGGAGGGGGATTGGTCAGCTAGCCTTCCGGATCGAATCGGAGAGGGGGGAGGAGGGCTGACCTGGAGCAAGAAGAAGACGGTGAAGGCGGCGAGGAGGAGGATGCCGTGGTCGCGCTTCCGCATCTTGGCAGTGGCGAGGAGCTCCGGCGACCGCCCACCGAAGGGATCTCGGAGAGGGAGGGGCAGAGAAAGCAGAGTGTACCAGCGGTGGCCACCGCTGGAGTATGAGGAAGAGACGAGGAAAGTGAGAGAGGGGGAAAGTGAGGGAGAGAGGAGGGATTCGGGTGAGGATACGGGGATTTCACCTACCTCATACTTAGTAGTAGCGAGGGGTGTAAAACCGCGCTACTACTATCAACTTAGTAGTAGCGTGGGTTTGTACCCCTCGCTACTACTATGGCATGTCCCCGGAGGGCACGGTAGAGACCGCTTAGTAGTAGCGAGGGTTAAAAACCCGCGCTACTAGTATCAACTTAGTAGTAGCGAGGGTTAAAAACCCGCGCTACTAGTATGTAGCAGTAGCGAGGGTTATAAACCCTCGCTACTAGTAAGCGTCTGCCTATAAGATTTTCTCTAGTAGTGTGGGAGGAATCACCGCAACCCTGATCGCTCTGCAGAAGCACTCTAGGCCTGAGACATGCATTCTATTGCTGGTTGGAAAATCTCTGTCGGGGCCTTCTCTGTGAGCTCTGTTTCTGTCGACCTGACCCTGAACGAGAATAGATCTCGCATCAAAGACTGGTTCCCTAGGGTCGACTGGAATCCTTCGCCCACCACTGCGAGGGCGTCTATCATCCTGCTGCCCAGGCACGTATGATCCACTCCTTGGGGGAGGCATGGGCCCTCGACGACGATCATCGTGATCGAGTCGGTGATCATACTGCTCACGGTTTCTTTACTGATCTCGTCGGTCTCCACGTCCCTCACGCATCGGGGGTTATATCGGGCTGTGAGCCGACTGGACTGTGTCTGCAACTATGGATCTGCTATGAATCCTATTCCGTGACTGAGATACTACTGTATTCTGCTCTCCCACGGCTCGGAGCATAGCCCGGATTTGCACCAAACCTTGACCAGCTTCTGACTGGGAAGGTTGAATTGACTCCGCTATTCGGGACGCATCTGCAAGATTCTGGATTAGAGTTCGGTATACCTGAGTCGGAGGTGGAAAAAGTTGACGTCGACTCGATTCGGGAGCACGCTGTCGAGCACGCTGTCGAGCACGTTCGTCGAGTGCACGCTGGAGGTTCTCTAGTCGAGTGCGCTCAGCCAAGTTGGCCAGGCGCGCCTCCTCCAAGGCCTGGGCCTCAGGGGTTTCTCCAACAATACGAGTGTGAAGTACATCCATGTTCCGACGGCGAAGTGCCTCCCTCCTCTATGAAGTGAGGGGTTCGGGTCGGTACTCTTCGTGGACATGCGACGGATCACCGCCACCATGACCTCCGTCTTCACGGGTGAAGCCAGGAGGACTACGTGGTCCATTGACCATCAAAACTTCCGCCGCGGGGTCGCTGTTGTCGCACTCGGGTGCAGTCTCTACGGAGCCAGTCGAACAGGCCGTAGAGAGTTTCGTCGGGCTCGATCGCCGCGACCTGGGGGTGGCCGATTGGCGAGCCACCGCATGCCTGACCCACCGCTGAAGCCTCGACCGACTGGAACGTTTGCTCCAGCAGGCTACAGGGAGGGAGGTCGGAACGGGAGCCGACCGATACTAAGTCGACGGCTGTTGTAGGAGGACGCCACAGACGCACGCGCGAAAGTGCGTTGCTCCGCGGACGGGGAGCGCCTCGATGTCGAGTGGTGCTTCCTGGAGCCAAGAGGAGTTGTCGGCGGTGAATACGAGTGCACCGAGCCGGATCTCGTGGCCCTTGGCCAAACCTCCGCCTGAAACCATATTGATGAGGATCGGAAAAAATCACAACTTCTCCAACAAGTCGCTAAGACACCTGCCCCATGGTGGGTGCCAACTGTCGTTGTTCAAAGTCTGACAGTATAATCGGGGTAGGAATGTAGAGGCAAGATCCTAGATATGGAGGAGTTGTACATGCAAGTTTTACGAGTTCAGGCCCTTCCCAGAGGAAGTAATAGCCCTATGTCTCAGAGCCCGGAGGCGGTTGACTGGATTATGAGCGTGTGAGTTACAGGGGTGCGAACCCTTGTCTCGGAGGAGGGGGTGGCTTATATAGAGTGCACCAGGACCTCAGCTCCCCTCTGTTACATAGGATTCAATGTACATAAAGAGGTGGCATTACAGGTAACGCATGTATTGAAGTGCTACAAATGATCATTAAATATATGAGTAAATACCCGACCGTTGCTGCGCAGTGCGACTTTAGGTCTTCTTATATGTCGAGTGGTTTCATGGTCGAGTGACCTGGATAAAGAGAGGTCTCCGGGTGAATGGTAGGTCGAGTGGACTTCACTCGACACCTTTAATGGATCTCTTCTTCTGATTCTTGAACTTCTTTGTTCTTAGGACAAGGACCTTAGGAAGGACGTATAGGTCAGGCCTATTACCTACCCCAGGTTCGTGTCCTCATCAGTAGTTGCTTCTTCTTCTTGGGGTTGGCCTCAGGAGTGTACTGCACATTTGCACTGCCAGGGTCTTCGACTACTGCAGCTTAGAAGGCGCGCTTGAGGGAGAACACCGCATCTCTTTCTTCGCTGGGGACATTGATGATTCCGTCGCTTCCCGGCATCTTAAGGACATTGTAGCCATGGTGGGTGACTTCCATGATTTTGTTTAGCGCTGGGTACCCAAGGATGGCATTGTGCGGCAGGCGGATGTGGGCGACATCGAAGTCGACGAGCTCGGTGTGGTAGTTGTCGCACTGACGAAAGGTGACATGGAGACGAACTTGCCCTATCAGGGTGGTGGAGCCGTCAGTCACTCCTGAGAAAGGCTTGGTGGGCAGGAGCTGATCGTATGGCACTTGAAGGCTATCGAACGTTTCGACACACAGGGCACTGAGCCCTGCGCCACCGTCGATGAGGGTCTTGGTGACTTGGACATTGTTGATGATGGGTGAACAGACCATTGGGAGGACGCTAGCAGTTGCTGTGCATTTGATCTGGTCTGCCGAGCTAAAGATGATGGCGTACATGGACCATCTGAGCGGGCGCGTAGCCTCGATCTTGGGGAGGTGTGCATTCACCTTGCGAGAGAATTGCTTGAAGATACGCAACCCAAGATGCAGGCGATGGCGTGTGGCTCCTGGAGGCCCCCATCCCCTTCGTCCTGTTGGTGGGCACCATTCCTCCTTGGTGGCGTGAAAGGATCGAGAAGAGGTGTCTAGAGGGGGGGTGATTAGACACTAAGTACCAAAAGCTGCACTTTTTAATTTCTTTAAGTTGAAGTGGAGTTTTGGCACAAGTTTTACAAGCACAATACATATCAAGCAAGCATGCAAAGAGTATATGAGCAGCGGAAAGTAAAGCATGCAACTTGCAAGAATGTAAAAGGATGGGATTGGAGTGTGCAAACACAATTTGGAGACACGGAGATTTTTGAGACGTGGTTCCGATAGGTGGTGCTATCGTACATCCACGTTGATGGAGACATCAACCCATGAAGGATAACGGCTGCGCGAGTCCACGGAGGGCTCCACCCACGAAGGGTCCACGAAGAAGCAACCTTGTCTATCTCACCATGGCCGTCGCCCACGAAGGACTTGCCTCACTAGCGGTAGATCTTCACGAAGTAGGCGATCTCCTTGCCCTTACAAACTCCTTGGTTCAACTCCAAAATCTTGCCGGAGGCTCCCAAGTGACACCTAGACAATCTAGGAGACACCACTCTCCAAGAAGTAACAAATGGTGTGTTGATGATGAACTCCTTGCTCTTGTGCTTCAAATGATAGTCTCCCCAACACTCAACTCTCTCTCACAGGACATGGATTTTGTGGAAAGAATGTTTGAGCGGAAAGCAACTTGGGCAGGCTAGACATCAAGATTCATATGGTAGGAATGGAATATCTTGGCCTCAACACAAGTGTAGGTGGTTCTCTCTCAAAAAATGTATGTTGGAAGTGTAGGTATGTTCTGATGGCTCTCTCCAGGAATGAAGAGTAGGTGGAGGGGTATATATAGCCTCCACACAAAATCTAACTGTTATACACAATTTGCCAAACTCGGTGGGACTGAATGATTAAACTCAGTCGGACCGATTCAGCAAATCTAGTGACCGTTAGGATTTTCAATGGGACCGACATGCAACTTGTAGGACCGATATGGTTAGGGTTAGGGCATAACGTAATCTCGGTGAGACCGATTACACAAACTCGGTGAGACCAATTTTGGTAATAAGCTAACTAGAGAGTTGGTCAGGTACACTCGGTGGGATCGATTCACTCATTTCGGTGAGACCAAAATGTTACGAAAAGGAAACAGAGAGTTTACATTGCAATCTCGGTAGGACCGATTACGCAAACTCGGTGAGACCGATTTTGGTAATAGATCCATACAGAGATATTGCAATCCCATCTCGGTGAGACTGAGATCCCTATCGGTGAGACCGATTATCCTAGGGTTTGTGGCAGTGGCAATGACATCTAAACTCCGTGGCACCAGATAGAAGAATCGGTGGGGCCGAGTTGGACTTTTGGTTTAGGTCATATGTGGATGTGAGAAAGTAGTTGAGGTCTTTGGAGCATATTACTAAGCACTTTGAGAAAGGGCCTCATTAAGCAACACCTCATCCCTCCTTGATAGTATTGGCTTTTCCTATAGACTCAATGTGATCTTGGCTCACTAAAATAGAAAATGTAGAGTCTTGAGCTTGGAGCTTGATCCAATCCTTTTGTCCTTAGCATCTTGAAGGGGTTCCACATCCTCTAGTCGATGCCACTTCATTGTTAAACTTATCTGAAACATACTAGGTAAAAGTGTTAGTCCAACAAGAGATATGTTGACATTAATTACCAAAACCACATAGGGAGCACTTGTGCTTTCAATCTCCCATTTTTGGTAATTGATGACAACATACATCAAATCTTTAGATAAAGATATAGAGAATAGTAAGTAAAGCTTTGGAAAGACATGCAACATGCATAGGCTCCCCTACATGTATGCAATCATGTGAATATGGAATATAGGAGCATGTGAATGCATAAACATGACAGAGTAAGCCATGTGTTACATGTATCTTGGCTATATGCATCAGAGTAAATGATGTGAATATAAGAAATGTACCTTCATGCTCATGAGTCCTTCTTGCAAACAGTATGTACATCAGCAAGAATTTCTCATACACATGACTGTGATGCATATACTTACCTTGTGGTCTTGAATTGGCTTAGGATGGGATGAACCTGCGTAAACAAGGTTAGATAACACAGATACACCTACTGGCCAGAGAAAACAAAAGAAACCACAAGAATACCAATATTGGGATGACATGTAGAGTGAGTACTAAGTACCACATTGGATATACACATGTCCCCAAAGGTAAAGATGTGCAATAAATTCAAGGATTTCCTTCCTTTAGTTGTCTTGCTCCCCCTGAATCTAGCATGGGATACTAGGAGAAGATAGGGAAGAGAAAATCAGAGCAAAATTAGAGCTCAAAGGAAATAAACAGAGCTAATGCAAATGAGAAAATATGAACATGTCTTTCCCCTCTAGAAGACATGTGACTTCTCTCCTCTTCAACACCAAGCATCTGGGGTCCTTGATGATTACTCTTTCTTCCCTTGAGTATTCCCCCCCCTATAGATATGATTAAGCTTTGATGTGATCTCTCTCCCCCTTTGACATCAATTTCCAAGAAGGGTTCTTCTGGATTTTTGTCATGATGGGTTTGGTCCTTGAGTCACAGAACAAAGTAGCAAGTTGAATGGGATGCTGGTCGAGGACAAGATTCATTGAGTGGAGCTGGATCAAAAAGAATGCAGAAACAAGTGGCAAGATATCTTTCCTGTAGTGAAATTGGTGACACCGAGTTGTATGGTTCGGTTGTACCGAGAGGATTTAGTTGGACCGAAAGCATCATACCGGTGAGACCGAGTCCATCGTAGAGAAAACACTTGTCACCTCAGCTCACTAGACAAGTAATATCACACAAGGATTTGCATGGAATTAAATGAAAGATTTGCAATGAATTGGATGCAGGGAATGCAGAATGGAAAAGAGAAGAAACTAAAAAGGAGTCTAGATGAATTTTTTTTGAAGAGGGAAACAAATATGCATGAGACAAATGCAAGAGCACAAAAAAAACACAAGATAACTTCATCTAGAATTGGTCGGCGACAAAGTCACCTATGTTAGAGTATATTGACTTAGGAGTCAATTGAGATCACTTGATCATAGGTCATACTCATCGTTTAAGCTCAAAATGGGGTTACCATTTTTCGTTTAAGCTTTTTTATGTATTCACATCTTGTCGAGTTTCTTTGACTCATGACTTGGAGTAAAGCTTCTCTAAGATGGAATAACATACCTTGGGTGGTGTTGTTGATCATGATCATGTAGTTGAACTTCTGTGGGTTGCTGAAGGTTGATGTAGCTCATAAAGAGTTGGGAGCACCACTTGGAATTTGAGTTCATCTACCTACATGGGTTAATTTTTGCAAGGAAGAGCACTTGTGTATCCAAAATGACAATCATGAAACTCAACATAAAATTTGTCAAAGGATATGTTTGAATAGTTGTGTGCTTCCTTGTATTCATCCACCATTGTGTAGAGACTTGGTGATATAGAAATTGCTCAAGATCTGAGTGAGTTGCAATCTCATAGATTTAGATTCATCCAAGTACCTACACCGGTTAGATAACATGCAAGGTGCAAATATATCCAAGACATAAGATAGTCAACATAAGAGAAATATCAAGGATTAGCCATAGGCTCATGCCTTGCATGTATCAAATGGAGTTCCTACTCCAAGTTCAAAGCATCAATGATGCTCAATTCACCTCTTAACCCACAAAACACTTTCTCATCAAGTGGTTTCGTGAATATATCAGCTAACTGCTTTTCAGTGCGAACATGCTTAAGATTAATGTCCCTTTGGCAACATGATCTCGAATGAAATGATGACGAACTTCAATATGCTTATTTCAAGAATGTTGCATGGGATTGTGAGCAATCTTAATAGAACTTTCATTGTCACAAAGTAATGGAACATGTTTCATGTTTGGGTAATCCAAAGTAATTGAGCACAACATGATCCAGCGGCAATGTATTCCGCTTCGGCGGTGGATAAGGATACCGAGTTTTGTTTCTTGGAAGACCAAGACACAAGAGATATACCAATAAATTGACAAGTACCCGAAGTGGACTTTCTATCAACCTTGTCACCGGCATAGTCCGAGTCGGAGTAGCCAACAAGATTAAAGGAGGCCCTCTTTGGATACCAAATGCCAAAATTTGGTGTATGGATTAAGTATGTCACTATCCTTTTCACGGCCTTAAGATAACATTCTTTAGGAGCGGCGTGATATCGTGCACGCATGCACACACTTCGCATAATATCGGGACGTGAAGCACATAGATATAACAATGAACCAATCATAGAGCGATAAACCTTTTGATCAACCGGTTCACCATCTTTGGTTAAATCAAGATGTCCACTAGTAGGCATGGGTGTAGTCATACCTTTGCAATCTTGCATATTGAACTTCTTGAATAAGTCCTTGGTGTACTTCGTTTGAGAGACAAAGGTACCTTCCCTAGTTTGCTTCATTTGCAAACCAAGAAAGAATTTGAGTTCACTCATCATCGACATCTCAAACTTCTCCGACATTAGCTTTCCAAAGTTTTCACTAAAGTGAGGGTTAGTTGATCCAAATATAATATCATCGACATAAATTTGGCACACAAATAGTTCTCCATTAACCCTTTTAGTAAAAAGAGTAGAATCTATTTTTCCAATTTCAAAGCCTTTTTCAATAAGGAACTTGGTCAAGCATTTATACCATGCTCTAGGAGCTTGTTTAAGACCATAAAGAGCTTTGTGAAGTTTGTAAACATGATTAGGTTTCCTAGGATTGACAAATTTGGGAGGTTGCTTAACATAAACTTCCTCCTCTATTTCACCATTTAGAAAAGCAATTTTAATGTCCATTTGGTACAAGGTGATATCATGATGATTAGCATAGGCAAGTAAGATGTGAATGGACTCAAGTCTAGCAACGGGGGCATATGTCTCACCATAGTCCATACCTTCGACTTGAGTGTAGCCTTGGGCGACGAGACGTGCTTTGTTGCGAACTACTTGTCCATCTTCATCTTGCTTGTTGTGAAACACCCATTTGGTACCGATGATGTTGTGGTTGTTGTCGGGCTTCTCAAGTAATGTCCAAACTTGATTTCTCTCAAAGTTATGTAGCTCTTCATGCATGGCATTTATCCAATCCGGATCTTCCAAAGCTTCTTCAACCTCCATAGGTTCAATGCTAGAGATGAATGAATAGTGTTCACAAAAGTTAGCTAAACGAGTTTTTGAGCAAGTGATTCTCCCGGTTTGGATATCATTGTAGATTTGCTCGACGGCATGGTCTTTGGCAATTCTTTCTCGAACTCGTGAAAGCATTAGCTTGGATCTTGGTTGAACATCTTGTTCTTCTTCTTGGCCTTCTTTGTTGTTGACGTTGTCATTCTCTTGTCGTGGTGGAGAAGGAGGTTGTTGGCGTTCATCTTGGTGTACTTCCTCGTTTTCTTCATCTTGGTGTGTCCCACTTGTGGATGCTTCCGTATCAACTCTTGGTTCACCTTGTCGTGAGGTAGAAGCTTCCACTTGGATGGACATGGACGAGGTACTCTCCTTCACCTCCGTTGGACGAATCTTGCCAATAGGAAAGTCTTGGATTGCTTCCCAAGGGTATTTGTCTCCTACATCAATTGGCAATTTCTCTACTTGCGAGCCGTTAGATTCATCAAACTTCACATCTACTGACTCTTCAACCTTTCTGGTGAAATTATTGTAGACACGGTATGTGTGAGAGTTTGAGCCATAACCAAGTAGGAAACCTTCATGAGACTTAGGAGCAAATTTAGAACGATGATGCTTATCAAGAATGTAGCACTATGAGCCGAATACTCGGAAGTATCCAACTTGTGGTTTGTTACCGGTGAGGAGCTCATATGCCATCTTGCCGAGCAGCTTGTGAAGATACAAGCGATTTGTTGCATGACAAGCTGTCTCAACCGCTTCCGCCCAAAAGTGCTTTGGCGTCTTGTACTCATCTAGCATCATTCTCGCCATTTCTATGAGCGTCCGGTTCTTCCTCTCAACAACTCCATTCTGTTGAGGTGTGTACGTAGCCGAGAACTCATGTGAAACCCTTCTTCATCAAGAAAGGTGTCCACATTTGCGTTCTTGAACTCCGTTCCATTGTCACTGCGAACCTTCTTGATTTTCACTTCAAATTGATTTTGGGCCTTCCTAGTGAAGTTTTTGAAAATCTTTTGGACCTGCGATTTATCATCGAGAAAGAACACCCACGTAAATCTTGAAAAATCATCAACTATAACTAGACCAAAAGAATTTCCACCAAGACTTTTGTAAGCGTTAGGACCAAAAAGATCCATGTGAAGTATCTCGAGTGGCCTCCTTGTGGTCATGATGTTCTTCACGGGATGCCTTCCTCCAACCTGTTTACCTGCTTAACAAGCGCTGCAAAGTCTATCCTTATCAAATATGACATCGTTAACGCCAAGGATATGATTTCCTTTAATAAGCTTGTCAAGGTTCCGCATACCAACATGACCTAATCGTCTATGCCATAACCAACCTTTGGAGGATTCAGCAATTAAGCAAGTTCTAGGTTGGGCCTTCTTAGTGAAATCAACAATGTAAAGATCACCTCTGCGTATACCGGTAAAGACTATTTTATGATTATCTCTATGAAACACTTGGCAATCTACTTCAGTAAATAGGACATTGAAACCGAAATCAGCAAGTCTAGATACTGAAAGTAAATTGTAGCCAAGAAATTCAACGAGCATGACATTTTGTATGGAGCTATCATGTGATATGGCCACCTTACCGAGGCCAACCACCTTACCCTTTGAGTTGTCACCGAAAGTTACATACTTTTGAGGACCATCGTTTTCAGCAAGCTCACGAAACATGTCTTTATCTCCGGTCAGGTGACCAGTACATCCACTATCAAGAACCCATTCCTTTCCTCCTGCCATATATCCCCGAAGATTTGCCATAAGACCAAGTGTCTTATTGCATCATCAAGATCAAAATCAATATCATCATCCTCGTCATAGTATCCATGTTCAACATCGTCATGTGGTGGATCAAATCCTAGAGAGGGTGATTCGTTAGAGTGAGTTTGATAATGATCTTCCTTATGAATTTTAATAGCTTCGGAAATAATATCACTAATAATTCCAACATCTCCTTTGGCACGCATAAGGTTTGTAAGGTCAAATAGACAATCACCAAACATAGGATCATTGGAATTCATCTTACTCAAGGCAATAGACTTATGGAGAATTTCATCTAGATTTTTCAAGGAATAATTTGGAAAGCGTTCCTCAAGAAATTTCCATATGGTGTAGGCACACTTAAGAGTAGGCAAACATCCAATCAAGTTTCTAGGCAAGCCTCTAGTGATAAGATTAACAGTTCTAAGATTGCGAATCATGCCAATTGACTCATCAAGGGTAGGATGCATGGGATCAACATGAGGTGCACAAGGGGCAGGCAATATACTTGTTCAAATGATATTCATTGAAAATCACAAGCATCTCATTTTTCTACTCATGAAAATACTCTCCATCAACTATAGGCACTCTATGTCTAAGACTCCCCAAAGTAGACTCATCCATCTTCCTCCAATGGTGTTTAAACCAAAGCAATGGAGACCAAAGCTCAGATACCAATTGAAAGGATCGAGAAGAGGTGTCTAGAGGGGGGAGATTAGACACTAAGTACCAAAAGTTGCAGTTTTTAATTTCTTTAAGTTGAAGTGGAGTTTTGGCACAAGTTTAATAAGCACAATACATATCAAGCAAGCATGAAAAGAGTATATGAGCAGCGGAAAGTAAAGCATGCAACTTGCAAGAATGTAAAAGGATGGGATTGGAGTGTGCAAAGGCAATTTGGAGACACAGAGATTTTTGAGACATGGTTTCGATAGATAGTGCTATCGTACATCCACGTTGATGGAGACTTCAACCCACGAAGGGTAACGGCTGCGTGAGTCCACGGAGGGCTCCACCCACGAAGGGTCCATGAAGTAGCAACCTTGTCTATCCCACCATGGCAGTCGCCCACGAAGGACTTGCCTCACTAGCGGTAGATCTTCATGAATTAGGCGATCTCCTTGCCCTTAAAAACTCCTTGGTTCAACTCCACAATCTTGTCGGAGGCTCCCAAGTGACACCTCCAATCTTGGGGACACCACTCTCCAAGAAGTAACAAATGGTGTGTTGATGATGAACTCCTTGCTCTTGTGCTTCAAATGATAGTCTCCCCAACACTCAACTCTCTCTCACAGGATATGGATTTTGTGGAAAGAATATTTTAGTGGAAAGCAACTTGGGAAGGCTAGAGATCAAGATTCATATGGTAGGAATGGAATATCTTGGCCTCAACACAAGTGTAGGGGGTTCTCTCTCAGAAAATGTATGTTGGAAGTGTAGGTTCATTCTGATGGCTCTCTCCATGAATGAAGAGGAGGTGGAGGGGTATATATAGCCTCCACAAAAAATCTAACCGTTACACACAACTTGCCAATCTCGGTGGGACCGAATTGATAAACTCGGTCGGACCAATTCAGCAAATCTAGTGACCATTAGGATTTTTGGTGGGACCGACATGCAACTCAGTAGGACCGATATGGTTAGGGTTAGATCATAACGTAATCTCGGTGAGACCGATTACACAAACTCGGTGAGACCGATTTTGGTAATAAGCTAACCAGAGAGTTGGTCAGGTAAACTCGGTGGGACCGATTCACTCATTTCGGTGAGACCGAATTGTTACGAAAAGGAAACAGAGAGTTTACATTGCAATCTCGGTAGGACCAATTACGTAAACTCGGTGAGACCGATTTTGGTAATAGATCCATAAAAAGAGATTGCAATCCCATCTCGGTGAGACCGAGATCCCTATCAGTGAGACCGATTTGCCTAGGGTTTGTGGTATTGGCTATGACATCTGAACTCGGTGGCGCCGGATAGAAAGAATCGGTGGGGCCGAGTTTGACTTTTGGTTTAGGTCATATGTGGATGTGAGATAGTAGTTGAGGGCCTTGGAGCATATTACTAAGCACTTTGAGCAAGAGCCTCATTAAGCAACTCCTCATCCCTCTTTGATATTATTGGCTTTTCCTATAGACTCAATGTGATCTTGGATCAGTAAAATACAAAATGTAGAGTCTTGAGCTTGGAGCTTGAGCCAATCCTTCTGTCCTTAGCATCTTGAAGGGGTTCCACATCCTCTAGTCCATGCCACTTCATTGTTGAACTTATCTGAAACATACTAGGTAAAAGTGTTAGTCCAACAAGAGATATGTTGACATTAATTACCAAAACCACATAGGGAGCACTTGTGCTTTCATGGTAGCGGCAACGGAGGGAGACCAGGGTTGCCCTGAGGACGATCCTCGCGAGGCTGGTCCCTCCAGGCGCCCTCACGAGGCTGGTCCTGCGAGCGGTCCTCGCGAGGCTGGTCGTGCCACTCCTGGCAAGGGCCGCGGTCATCCCAACGTCCTCCACCTCATCCACATCCTCGGTCGTAGCCCTGTTCATTACGCTCGGGGCGTCGACTGAAGTGTCCATCTCAAATGGCCCTAAGCTCTTGACAATCATTGGTGTTGTGGTTGCGCACGTTGTGGAAGGCGCAGAACGTACGGCTGCCCTTGGACGACTCGGGGAGGTCACGACTGCGCTTGGTATCTGGCTCTGCCGTGAGTACGGGCACCCCTTTGCGCTTCACGTCCTTGACCTTGGCCTTCTTCTCCTCTAGATCCGCAGCAGGGAGCTCGAGGAGGGACAGACGCCCCTCCTCAGCTCTTGCACACTTGGTTTCTATGTTGAACAGCTCCAAAGTCATGCACAACTCCTCATGGATGGTGTGCTCCTCCTCCATCTTGATGTCGCGGACACCATCGGAAAATGTTGAGATGATGACCTCGTCCGTCACCTTGGGGATCTTGAGGCGCACGCTGTTGAAGCACTGGATGTACTTCTGCAGGGTGTCTCCCGGCTGTTGATTGATACAGTGCAGGTGACCCGCGGCCGGGGGGCGGTCGCGGGTGTCCTGGAAGTTGGCGACAAAGCTGTCGCGCATCTGGTCCAAGGAGGAGATCGAGCCCGGGGGCAGGTTTAGGAGCCACGAGCTGGCTATCCTTGAGAGCCATGGGAAACCAGTTCGCCATGACCTTTTCGTCGCCTTTGGCTGCCTCGATGCTCAGCTCGTAGAGCTGCAAGAAATCTACAGGGTCAGGGGTGCTGTCATAGCAATGATGCAGATCCGGCTTGATCTTGCCTGGCCAGACGACGCTACATAGCTCAGGAGTGAAGGCGCGGCAGCCTGCCGTGGCCACCAGGGCCCGTCGTGGAGGCGGAGATTGATCTTTGTGTCCCTGCGCCGCCACGGCATGTGGCGCATGGCCCTGCCGTGGCAAGCGATCCTGATGTGGCGGTGCTGGGAGCGGTGGAGCGTTTTCTTGCAGATGGGGGACCTCTTGGCAGCTTCTTTCTTCGTGCACGGGCACACGGCGCGGTGGATCACGACGCGGGGCCGCGCATCTTGGAGCGAGGACGTCGTCTTGACGCGGAGGAGGCGGAGGTGCTCCATGAGCCGCGTGTCTCGGTGCAAGGCACCGTCTTGATGCGGAGGGGGCAGAGGTGCTCCGTGAGCCACATCGCCCGCAGCCGGGGGCGGGCGAGGCAACGAGAGGGATGGTGCAGGAGAGCCCCCTGCGGCACTGACGAGCTCGGTGATGCAGTACAACCAGTCCTCATAGAGGTCGTCGACCGGGCGGTAACGCAGGAGCTCGCGTGCCATGAGTAGCGCGTCCTACGCGTCTGTGGGTGCGCGGCAAGCGTGGGACGATGAACCGGCCGAAGTCAGCGACGGGGTGGCGGTGCGGCCCTCTCTCCGCACGGAGGGGTGCAGTGAGGAAGCTTGCTGCTCATTTGCCGCCGGGCCGGTGGCGGCGTTGGCGGCAGGTGACCGAGAACAACGGGGAGGTCCGCTGACAGGGGTTGTCTGAGTGACGCGGATGGCGAGAGCGGCCCGGTGCTCAGCGCGGGCCCGACGTGCGTCGGCCATGAACTTGGTGTAGTGGCAAAGCGCGGATTGACAAAGGGAAAGCTTCGGCGCAACCCTACCTAGCGTGCCAATTGTCGGATTTCGGGTTTCGGCCAAACCCTTGTGGTTCGAACACTAGGGAGCGCACAAAGATCTCTCCCCCTCTCTAGCTCACACACATCATGATCTCACGGCCTAGCTTGACGAATCCAAAGAACAAGAGACACAAGAGTTTATATAGGTTCGGGCCATCGATGTGCTGTAATACCCTACTCCAGTGTGGTGTGCTGGATTGCCTCTTGGGCTAAGGATGAACAATTACAAGGGAAGAACATCCTCCTGAGGAGAGGTGCTCTTGTGCTTGGTGAGTGTGGTGGCTTTGGTGGAATGAATCCGGTCCCAAATAAGATGAGATGAGGTTACATCAGATGCCTCCCTACGGTGGTGGCTAGTCCTATATAGAGGCCCAGGTCCTCTTCCTAAATATTAGGCGGGAAGGGATCGCACAACGGCCAATTTGAAGGGGGACAACTAGTACAAGCTATCCTGAGAAAAGATGGTCTTCGCCTGCCAAAGCCTCTGGTGCTGACGCCGTCTTGGGCTCCACAGTGACCTCCGTCCTGCTGTCCAGCTGGTCTTGGTCTTGTTGCACCGATATGGAAAACTTTTCCTGATGCCTCGGGACTCCTCGCCTGCGCTTGCATCTTTAGCACCAAAGAGGAAACAAGGACACTGCGCGTGCTGGCGCCGGCCTGGCTCCAGTCATCATGGCTTGTGTCACAAGAACCTCACGAGGTGTCCCTTGTCTTGATCCCTCTGCCCCTCGCGAGCCATCCTGGTGAGGCCATCCCTGAGGAGGTCTTGCGTCGTCTGCCTCACGAGGCTTGGCCCCTCGAGAGGGTCTTGAGTGTTTGCTGGGGAAGATGGGCTGTACAGGGCCGCTGATGGAGCCACGCCGCGGGCCGTAGGCAGGCAAGTCTGGGGACCCCCGTTCCCAGAACGCTGACAGCTCCGCACATGGTTCAACTAATGAGTGTGTGTGATCCACATCGGAAAGCATACATCAATCGTAGTGGAACCGTCGGCGATACACAGCACGTCGCAAAAGATTTGCACCGCTACTACGTGTGCGTAGGGTCTCCGAAGCCATTTGTGATATCGCGTTATCGCACACGAGAACTCAGAGTAAACCGTGCCCAATGTAAAATACAATCTCAGTCATAATTTTTCTAGGAAACGTGTGGGATCCCAAATGAAAAGCACACATCACTCTTAAGAAAACCGTCGATGATACCCAACAAATCACAAACGGTCTACAGCACTTGTATGTGTGCGAAGGGGCTCTTGAACCGTTTGTGATAGAACATTATCGCAGACGGTAATTGTTGGGAAATGTGTGCGATAGAGTCTTGCATGGCAGACGGGTTACACAGAAAACTCATGTGCGATGGGGCACAAATCGCACACAGTTCATAAGTTGGCCCGTTGTAACATCCCAAATTTTCAATTTGGAATGTTATACATTAGACCATCATTGCATATCATAATTTATTTGCTTTTGGTTTTGATCCTAGAAATTCCACGCAACTCAAGGACCCACGGAGAGAGTTGGGGATTTCGTTATTTTCATATTTGAGTTTTCTCAAATTTTGAGAATAGGATCATTTGATTTTAATTATTTTATCATCAATTATTTCTATTACAAAAATATGAGAGAGGGAATAAAATTACTTTCCCAAAATAAAGAAATATTGAGGATTTAATAATAAAATCAAATAAGATTTTATTTCGGAGTTTTTCGGTATTTTATTTGAATTTAGGAAAAATGAGCGTTTTTCAAAATTGCATTTAGGCCCCAAATAAATGTTCACCTTGTGCGACTTGATTTTAGAAGCCCGGGAAAATTTATTTCAGGATATTTGGAGTCCGTTCAGTATTTCTTTCATCTGTTTTTCTGCGCGGAATAATTAAAAAAATGCGAACCGACTTTGGGCCATACCCGAGCGGGACTCCGCCCGGGGGCAGCCTTTATAAGCCGCCCGACCCGAGCCGCCGAGCCCATCAGCCGTAGCCAGCCCACCGCGCCCGAAACCCTAACCCTAGCCGCGCGCCGCCGCCGCCGCCCGCTGCCGCCGTCGTCGCCGCCACCGCCGCCGCCGGACCCATCGCCCGAGGTCAACCTCGTTTTCCCCGCCCGTTTTTTTTAAAGTCGTGGTTTTTATTTTTTTTGTTTCGGTTTTTTTAAATAGATCGATTTTTCCGATTTATTTATTTAGCGAGCGTTCGTCCGTTCGTTCGTTCCAGCGAACGTTCATCATTTTTTCTTTTTCTCGGATTAAATCCGCGATTTTTCTGATCGCGATTCTTGATCCGATTTTCGTTTTAGTATAACTTTTCGCTCGTTTATCGGAATCAGGCGATTCAAGCGCCTGGAGTTTCGTCTCGAAACCCTCTATCCGTTTAACCAACTTAACCAAGTTTTTGCCACTGTAAAAGTTGCCCTATATCCAGAATAGT
This sequence comes from Triticum dicoccoides, assembly GCF_002162155.2. NCBI lineage: Eukaryota > Viridiplantae > Streptophyta > Magnoliopsida > Poales > Poaceae > Triticum > Triticum dicoccoides. The sequence continues at coordinate 311,976,885 of NC_041392.1, read as the reverse complement.
AAAGAAGCTTGTTTCTTTTGCCGTTTGACTTTCGTTGCTTCGTTTGATTTGATTCTTTTTGCAAACCGGAGTTCTTAAATTGAACCTTCTGGTTACATATCTTATTTGAGTTTTACCCGTGCATTAGATGAATACTTATTGTATGCTTGTTTGTTTGTCTGCGATAGAATACCCGGAGTGCGCCGCCTGTTACTTCGAATCTCTAGGTTTCGCAGATCATCAGCAAGGCAAGTAACACTTTGATCATTACTCCTACTACCCAGTTTTATTGCATTAGATCAATCCTCAAACATTGCATGATTAGGATCTAATTAAATTGTGGGATGGGAAGTAGTTGAGGTAGTACCTATTCCCTGTTATATTATCAAACCTTTGGGAGTTACTTCTACATTTGCCTATTATGCCATGCTATGCTAGTAGACGTGGATTGGGTGAGTGATATCCATGATAGATGTGAGTTTGTTAATTAATGGTTTATCTAAGGTGGCAACTTAAACACACATCTGGGTGGATTGAGGTACCTGGGTATTCCAGGATTGCCTGTTTTTCTTTATGGACCGCCACCCAGGCCCAAAGGGATCATGAGATTATTCATACTAGAAACTTCCGTGTGCAGCCACAAGCTATTATGGGCTCTAGCATAGTTGATTAAGTCGTGCAAACTCTTACAGTGTAGACTAGCAGATGTAGGGGAAAGTAGGTGTAATGGTCTATCCATCGTAAGGTGCTACCGCTTCTGAAAGACTATGTCTCGGTCATCCGTTTCTCAAACACCATGTAGTGCGAGAAACCAAACGGAGGCGACCGAGTCTTATGGGGAAAAGTGCGCAAACCTCTCGAGAGTGTATAAACTAATCATGGTTAGCCGTGTCCCCGGTTATGGACATCTTGAGTATCTAGTACTTGGATTATCATGTGGATCTCAACATGTTACTCCAAAATTTAATTTTGTTGGGTTTTGTTTAATGATGATGCTTAATTGGGATTGAGAATGCTTTCAACCATTCTCAATGTTTACCAACTACCATGATAGTTAAAAAAAATTTATTCCTTTGTAGTAGGGAAAAATTTGGCTTTTCGCAAAACTGTCACCATAGAGCCTTCCACCAGCCAAATATGCATATAGTATAGCTGTTTCATTCCATTACTCTCTATGTGTTACTTTGCCAGCATATTCCATGTGCTGACCCGTTTCGGGCTGCAACGTTAATGTTGCAGACTTTTCAAACAACGATTAAGGAGTTTTAGGTCGTCGTTCTATACTCAGTGATGCCATTGGAGTTGATGGACTCACTTATATTCCAAGCCTTCCGCTGTTATAGTTATTAGATGGCCTTAAGCCATATTTATTGTAATAAGTTCTCTATTGAGACACTCGATGTAATAAGTGTGTGATTGCTACTCTATTATAAATCCTCCAAGTATTGTGTGGTGTCAGCATTACTGATCCAGGGATGACACCTGAGCACAGAGATCTGACTGTTTGAGGTCTGGTCGCTACACCCGTGTGCCTTGCATACTATTTCCCAAATGGTTCTTTAGAAACATTTAATCACTGATCCCACACATGCGAGAGAATTTAGTCTGTGCTGCATCGCACATGATTACATTTTGGAAGGCCCCTGGATCATTGCTCCATATCCCGGACGGTTCCTGGGTCATGTGGGAAGGACACCCTATCGCCCACACTCAATTGGCGACGGTCCCAAATGACGTTGCGGAAAGGGGTTAAAAACCATTTGTATAGCACCGACGTGTACCAGTGCCCCCTCTAGGTGACATCCATGATCTTTCAACTATGATCACCAATCAAAAGCTGCCATCCTATTCAGATCTTTTAAAGAGAGATTAGTCACCCACTAGTACGCGTCCATGCTATACACACGGTTTTTAACCCCTTTCCGCGATGGCATGTGGAACCATCCCCAAGTGAGTGCGGGCGATAGGGGGGTCCTTCCCACACGACCCCGAAACTGTAGGGGATAGGCCCTCCTGGCATACAGGCTGGGGCAAAATGAGCTCGTGTGCGATCGGACGAGGCATCAAAAGCCAATCGTTTCCGTTCTTATGTACATCCCAGACGGTGAATCCTAGAAAAACATTTCTTTTCATATGTATATCACACACAGTCAATCCAAGGAATACGTTTCCATTCGTATGTACATCCCACACAGTCAATCTATGGAAAACGTTTCCATTCGTATCTACATCCCACACAGGTTTATGTATAGGCTCGTGTATGATAGGTGTAACTATCACACACGCACTGCCTTGCTTAACCGTTTGCTTTTATCAACTATATCACACATGATTTGATGAAGAAAAGTGTGTGGCATTGGGCTATCCATCACAAGCGCTTTTACTGCTAGAACCGTTTGCAAAGTTCCATGACAGATTTAGCAGGTTTATTAGTTTACAATTAATTATTCCAGTATTACGCAAATTCACATTTCATATCGAACAGTTGTTTGCCAATTTCATATCAGGCACATAAATATATTTTAGCATCACAGTATGATAGCTACCTTAAAACAGCACAGTACAGTATATAGCTAGTTCAACTTCATAAGAACAATATATTCATTTCCCTAATCGAGATCATCCAGGCTCGTCTTATCCACCTCTGCTTTTAGTTCAATAAGAACCTGTTTTGCACTAGACAACTTGGATAGAGCCTCCTCATTCGCCAACACCATCTTAGCAAAGTCTGATTTTAAAAATCTGAGCTCATTCTCCACCTTCCTCTTTTTATCCCGCATCTTCAAATATTCTTCAGCATTAACAACACTTTCTCTAAGCCTACCTCTGTTCTCTTCCTCATACATGCTCCAGAGCTTTGCTAGGCACATCTTCAAAGACTGTGGCCACTCTTGATCAACCAACTCCAAGTAAGAACACTTCTTTTCATCCTATAATATGTAAAACTAAATCAGTAACATTTGTAGGGGAAATGGGTTTATAGCAACATAGAAAATCACAAATACTTATTTTGAAAAACTGAAGAAACAAGTTAATTATGACATATCTTCTAAAAAATATCAATGTGCAAATGAATTAATTGCTACTGAGACAACATCAACCAAATTGCGAAACATTAGAAGCTATAATTAACTACAACAACGCTACAAGTTCCTACTCATGTACTACTATAAATAACAAATTGAACATTTTATGACGGAGGTAAATATAACTGCAACAACACAGCGACTGTGTTTGGATGACAGCAAATTGATACTAATAGGTGTGTACATGCACATATTTAGTAATATAGAACCTATAGCACTAAGGCCATCCACTATGTATGCCAAAACCGGTGTAAAGACAACTATTGCTACATCTCGCACCGGTGCCCTGCACTGGCGAGCTGATGTAGCAGAAAAAAATCAGGGTCCCGGACTCCGAAGCACCTAGTTGCTCCGATGCCCAGTTCCTTCATGCCATAAAGATTTAATATTTTATTGCTTGGCTGCTCGGATGCGTGGACCAAAGTTGGCTGCACAAACTGCTGAAGCGGTGCCAAATAATTTTCTAATGGCAACATTTTTAGATACTAGGTACAAATTGTGACACTGTCTTAGGATGCATTTGGTTGAAGGTGTGGTATGAATGGGTTGGGCCCGTGACAGTGTCTGATTCACATCTAACAAATTATTTGTAACAACAAAAGAGGGTCCAACCTTCTCTGCACATGCCAGAAACTTCCTCCCACTGTCCATGAATTCAAACGCAACTATCTTCATGCATGAAGATTGATGGTGACAACAAGCAGACAGATCTTCAGTCACCCCACTCCATTCATTTCAACTGGTGGTCCTAGGGAGCTACAAGAGGAAGAAATGACTCAAATCGACTGCCAGGTTAAAATCCTTCATTCCCAGCCATAGCCCGAGAGAGAAGAGAGGCATACCCAGGTGGTGAAGGAGTCGTTGGAGGAGGAGGAACCACTGGAGAGGTCATTGAAGAAGACCATGGCGACCCCGGCGGTAGGATGCGAGACAGCGAGAGCGAGGAAGAAAATGAGGAAGCGGCTATAGCTTAGGAAGGAAGTAGGAAACGGGGGAAATGTGACTTGTGGTCGGGGAGAAAAGGGGATGGGGAAGGGGGAGGGGGTAGATATTTTGGCGGCAGGCCAAAAATTTTGAAATCTGGAGGGAAACTTTGCGCGCGGTTGCTACCTCTTGAGCATGTGTTGGTTTTCCCTTGAAGAGGAAAGGGTGATGCAGCAAAGCAACGTAAGTATTTCCCTCGGTTTTTGAGAACCAAGGTATCAATCCAGTAGGAGACCACGCGCCAGTCACCTCGTACCTACACAAACAAATAAGAACCTCGCAACCAATGCGATAAAGGGGTTGTCAATCCCTTCACGGCCACTTGCAAGAGTGATATCTGATAGAGATAATAATAATAAGATAAATATTTCTGGTATTTTTATGATATAAATTGAAAGTAAAGATTGCAAACTAAAATAGATTGGAAACTTGTATGATAGGAAATAGACCTGCGGGCCATAGGTTTCACTTGTGGCTTCTCTCAAGATAGCATAAGTATTACAGTGGGTGAACAAATTATTGTCTAGCAATTGATAGAATTGAGCATAGTTATGAGAATATCTAGGTATGATCATGTATATAGGCATCATGCCCGTGACAAGTAGACCGACTCCTGCCTGCATCTACTACTATTACTCCATACATCGACCGCTATCCAGCATGCATCTAGAGTATTAAGTTCATAAGAACGAAGTAACGCTTTAAGCAAGATGACATGATGTAGAGGGATAAACTCATGCAATATGATATAAACCCCATCTTTTTATCATTGATGGCAACAATACAATACGTGTCGTTTCCCCTACTGTCACTGGGATCGAGCACCACAAGATTGAACCCAAAGCTAAGCACTTCTCCCATTGCAAGAAAGGTCAATCTAGTAGGCCAAACCAAAATGATAATTCGAAGAGACTTGCAAAGATAACCAATCATACATAAAAGAATTCAGAGTGGATTCAAATATTGTTCATATATAATCTTGATCATAAACCCACAATTCATCGGATCTCGACAAACACATCGCAAAAGAAGATTACATCGAATAGATCTCCAAGAAGATCGAGGAGAACTTTGTATTGAGATCCAAAGAGAGAGAAGAATCCATCTAGCTAATAACTATGGACTCGAAGGTCTGAGGTAAACTACTCACACATCATCGAAGAGGCTATGGTATTGATGTAGAAGCCCTCCATGATCAATGCTCCCTCCGGCGGAGCGCCGGAAAAGGCCCCAAGATGGGATCTCACGGGTACAGAAGGTTGCGGTGGTGGAATTAGGTTTTCATGGTGCCCTCTGATGGTTTGGTGGTACGTAGGTATATATAGGAGGAAGAAGTTGGTAGGTGGAGCCACGAGGGGCCCACGAGGGTGGAGGGCGCGCCCAGGGGGTAGGGCGCCCCCTGCCCTATGGCTTCCTCGTTGGTTGCTTGACGTCCACTCCAAGTCCTCTGGATCACGTTTGTTCCAAAAATCACGCTCTCGAAGGTTTCATTCCGTTTGGACTCTGTTTGATATTCTTTTTCTGTGAAACACTAAAATAGGCAAAAAAACAGCAATTTGGACTGGACCTCCGGTTAATAGGTTAGTCCCAAAATAATATAAAATGTATAAATAAGCCCATTAAACATCCAAAACAGAATATATAATAGCACGGAACAATAAAAAATTATAGATACGTTGGAGACGTATCAAGCATCCCCAAGCTTAATTGCTACTCGTCCTTGAGTACGTAAATGATAAAAAAATAATATTTGATGTGGAATGCTTCCTAACATATTTCTCAATGTAATTTTATTTATTGTGGCATGAATGTTCAGATCCGAAAGAGTCAAGATAAAAGTTTAATATTGACATAAAAATAATAATACTTCAAGCATACTAACTAAGCAATCATGTCTTCTCAAAATAACATGGTCAAAGAAATTTATCCCTACAAAATCATATAGTCTGGCTATGCTCTATCTTCATCACACGAAATATTAAATCATGCACAACCCTGATGACAAGCCAAGCAATTGTTTCATACTTTTGATGTTCTCAAACTTTTTCAACTTTCACGCAATACATGAGTGTGAGCCATGGACATAGCACTATAGGTGGAATAGAATGGTGGTTGTGGAGAAGACAAAAAGGAGAAGATAGTCTCACATCAACTAGGCATATCAACGGGCTATGGAGATGCCCATCAATAGATATCAATGTGAGTGAGTAGGGATTGCCATGCAACGGATGCACTAGAGCTATAAGTGTATGAAAGCTCAACAAAAGAAACTAAGTGGGTGTCCATCCAACTTGCTTGCTCACGAAGACCTAGGGAAATTTGAGGAAGCCCATCATTGGAACATACAAGCCAAGTTCTATAATGTAAAATTCCCACTAGTTTATGAAAGTGACAACATAGGAGACTCTCTATCATGAAGATCATGGTGCTACTTTGAAGAACAAGTGTGGAAAAAGGATAGTAACATTGTCCCTTCTCTCTTTTTCTCTCATTTTTTTATTTGGGCCTTCTTTATTTTTCTTTTTTTGGCCTCTTTTCTTTTTTTCGCCCGGAGTCTTATCCCGACATGTGGGGGAATCATAGTCTCCATCATCCTTTCCTCACTGGGACAATGCTCTAATAATGTTGATCATCACACTCTTTTTACTTACAACTCAAGAATTACAACTCAATACTTAGAACAAAACATGACTCTATGTGAATGCATCCGACGGTGTACCGGGATATGCAATGAATCAAGAGTGAAATGTATGAAAAAAATTATGAATGGTGTCTTTGCCACAAATACGATGTCAACTACATGATCATGCATGGCAATATAACAATAATGAAGCGTGTCATAACAAACGGAACGGTAAAAGTTGCATGGCAATATATCTCGGAATGGCTATGGAAATGCCATAATAGGTAGGTATGGTGGCTGTTTTGAGGAAGGTATATGGTGGGTGTATGATACCGGCGAAAAGTGCGCGGTAATAGAGAGGCTAGCAAATGTGGAAGGGTGAGAGTGTGTATAATCCATGGACTCAACATTAGTCATAAAGAACTCACATACTTGTTGCAAAAATGTATTAGTTATCGAAACAAAGTACTACGCGCATGCTCCTAGGGGGATAGATTGGTAGGAAAAGACCATCGGTCGTCCCCGACCGCCACTCATAAGGAATACAATCAATAAATAAATCATGCTTCGACTTCATCACATAACGGTTCACCATATGTGCATGCTACGTGAATCACAAACTTCAACACACGTATTTCTCAAATTCACAACTGCTCAACTAGCATGTCTCTAATATCACCATCTCCATATGTCAAAACAATTATCAAGTATCAAACTTCTCATAGTATTCAATGCACTTATATTAAAAGTTTTTATTATGCCTAAAAGAAAATTACCATGCTGTTCTAAAGGACTCTCAAAATAATATAAGTGAAGCATGAGAGATCAATTATTTCTATAAAATAAAACCAGCACCATGCTCTAAAAGATATAAGTGAAGCACTAAAGCAAAAACTATATAGCTCAAAAGATATAAATGAATCACATAGAGTATTCTAACAAATTCCGAATCATGTGTGTCTCTCTTAAAAGGTGTGTACAGCAAGGATGATTGTGGTAAACTAAAAATCAAAGACTCAAAGGCGCTCCAAGCAAAACACATATCATGTGGTGAATAAAAATATAGCTCCAAGTAAAGTTACCGATGAACGAAGACAAAAGAGGGGATGCCTTCCGGGGCATCCCCAAGCTTAGGCTTTTTGGTGTACTTGGATTTTACCTTGGGGTGCCTTGGGAATCCCCAATCTTAGGCTCTTTCCACTCCTTGTTCCATAATCCATCAAATCTTTACCCAAAACCTGAAAACTTCACAACACAAAACTTAACAGAAAATCTCGTGAACTCCGTTAGCGAAAGAAAACAAAACACCACTTCAAGGTACTATAATGAACTCATTATTTATTTATATTGGTGTTAAACCTACTGTATTCCAACTTTTCTATGGTTTATAAAATCCATTACCAGCCATAGATTCATCAAAATAAGCAAACAACACACGAAAAACAGAATCTGTCAAAAACAGAATAGTCTGTAGTAATCTGTATCAAACGCATACTTCTGGAACCCCACAAATTCAAAAATAAATTGCTGGGCGTGAGGAATTTATCTATTAATCTTCTGCAAAATAATTAACGAAATATCACTCTCCAGTACAATGTTGTAGCTAATCTCGTGAGTGCTAAAGTTTCTGTTTTTTACAGCAAGATCAAAAAGACTTTCCCCAAGTCTTCCCAATGGTTCTACTTGGCAGAAACACTAATTAAACACAAAAAACACAACCAAAACAGAGTCTAGATAAATTATTTATTACTAAACAGGAACAAAAAGCAAGTACTAAAAATAAAATTGGGTTGCCTCCCAACAAGCGCTATCATTTAACTCCCCTAGCTAGGTATAAAAGCGAGGATAGATCTAGGTATTGCCATCTTTGGTAGGCAATCCATAAGTGGCTATCATAATATATTCATACGTTAATTTAATTTTCTTTATAGGGAAGTGTTTCATGCCTTTCCTTAACGAAAATTGGAATCCAATATTCCCTTCCTTCATATCAATAATTGCACCAATCGTTCTAAGGAAAGGTCTACCAAGAATAATAGGACATGAAGGATTGCAATCTACATCAAGAACAATGAAATCTACAGGCACATAATTCCTATTTGCAACAATAAGAACATCATTAATTCTTCCCATAGGTTTCTTAATAGTGGAATCCGCAAGGTGCAAGTTTAAAGAACAATCATCAAATTCACGGAAACCTAGCAAATCACACAAATTTTTGGGATCGTGGAAACACTAGCACCCAAATCACACAAAGCATAGAATTGATGATCTTTAATTTTTATTTTAATTTTAGGTCCCCACTCATCATAAAGTTTTCTAGGGATAGAAACTTCCAACTCATGTTTTTCTTCATAAGATTGCATTAAAGCATCAACGATATGTTTAGTAAAAGCTTTATTTTGACTATAAGCATGAGGAGAATTTAGCACAGATTGCAACAAGGAAATACAATCTATCAAAGAGCAATTATCATAATTAAATTCCTTGAAATCCAAGATAGTGGGTTCATTGCTACCTAAAGTTTGAACCTCTTCAATCCCACTTTTAACAATTTTTGCATCAAGATCTAAAAACTCTGACTTTTTGGGACACCTTCTAACTAAAGTTGACTCATCTCCAGTCCCATCATTATCAAGATTCATATTGCAAAACAAGGGTTTAATAGGGGACACATCAATCACTTTTAGATCTTCATCCTTATTACCGTAAAAACTTTCCGGTTTAGCGGCCATCTTATTAACTAAGGTGGTCTGCTTATCTGAAATTTCAGCAATTAATTTTTCAAAATGAGCAATATGAGATTTCAAACCATAAAATTCCTTAGCCATGTCATCAAGCTCTTTATTCATGTACTCCTTAAAGCCTTTTTGTTCCTTAAGCTCGTTTCTGAAGAAATTATTATGCTCAAATTGTAAAGTCATAAAGCTTCTGACGTTGCTGAGGGAGTCCTGGATTAGGGGGTCTCCGGACAGCCGGATTATATCCTTTGGCCGGACTGTTGGACTACGAAGATACAAGATTGAAGACTTCGTCTCGTGTCCGGATAGGACTCTACTTGGCATGGAAGGCAAGCTAGGCAATACGGATATGGATATCTCCTCCTTTGTAACCGACCTTGTGTAACCCTAACCCTCTCCGGTGTCTATATAAACCGGAGGGTTTTAGTCCGTAGGACACAACAACTACAACATACAATCATACCATAGGCTAGCTTCTAGGGTTTAGCCTCTCTGATCTCGTGGTAGATCTACTCTTGTACTACCCATATCATCAATATTAATCAAGCAGGACTTAGTTTTTTACCTCCATCAAGAGGGCCCGAACCTGGGTAAAACATCGTGTTCCTTGCCTCCTGTTACCATCTGCCTTAGACGCATAGTTCGGGACCCCCTAACCGAGATCCGCCGATTTTGACACCGACATTGGTGCTTTCATTAAGAGTTCCTCTGTATCGTCGTCGTTAGGCTTGATGGCTCCTACTATCATCGATAGCGATGCAGTCCAGGGTGAGACTTTTCTCCCCGGACAGATCTTCGTCTTCGGCGGCTTTGCACTGCGGGCAAATTTGTTTGGCCATCTGGAGCAGATTGAAGGTTACGCCCCCGGCCACCAGGTCACGTTTGGAAGCTTAAACTACATGGCCGATATCCGTGCAGACTTGATCTTCGTCGGATTCGAGCCTCTGCCTTGTGTGTCATGCGGTCACGATGAGTATGATTTAGCTCTACCATCGGACAGTGTCCAGGAGATCGCACAGGCAGCCGCTCCAACCCTCAATTCGGAGCCAGTTGCGCCGTCCATGGACGGGTGGATGGACCCCGCCATGGAGGCCTTACCCACAGCGGTGATCGAGCCAAACATCGACCTTACCTTGCACAAGAGCCGTGGTGTTAAACTGCCGGATCCTTCTCCGACCACGGAGTCCGAACCGCCTGCGCCCGTTCCTATTGAATCCGATTGGGTGCCGATCATGGAGTTTGCCTATGCGGATATTTTTCAGCACTCGCCCTTTGGCGACATACTGAACTCATTAAGGTCTCTTTCCTTGTCAGGAGGATCCTGGCCGAACTATGTCCGGCAGGACTGGGATGCGGACGACAAAGAAATTCGCGGCCCACCCACCACCCACTTAGTAGCCACTGTCGATGACTTAACCGACATGCTTGACTTCGACTCCAAAGACATCGACGGTATGGACGACGATGCAGGAAATGAAGAGGAACCACTGCCCACAGGGCACTGGACGCCCACTTCACCACATGACGTATACATGGTGAACACACCAAAAGAAAACGACGACGAGGAATGGAAGGACGCAACAAAGGGTTGTCCCCTCGAGAAGCAGTCAAAGCGGCGGCATAAGCGCCGCCCCAAATCCCGCCTCGATAGAAACAACGATCATACAAACCCAACGTTAGAGCAGGGTGATCCATTGCCAGACCACGACAACATGGAGAATCAAACCAAACAACTAAATTCTGTCAAAGATAATAGTCCGGAGGACATAACACCGGACAGACACCCGGAGCAACAGAATGCACATCAAAGGCTTGTTGCCACCGCTAGGAGTCTAAAAAAGCAGAAGCAAAAGCTCAAGGCTGCGCAAGACACACTCCAAATCAGATGGAGCAACGTACTCTACACAGCAGCGAAGTATGGCGGTAATCGCCCCACCAAGAGCTACCCAAAGTGGAAGTTGCTACCTGAATTCAATGAGGAGGCCTTAGACCCCCCGCAACAAAAAATTAAAACAGCCACCTGGCCGGATAGACGACCTCACGGCCAACCTAGAGCGGAAAGGATGGCGCAACCAGATCCATCTATGGACCACGCAGGCGCGCTCCAGCATACGATGCAACACAACAAACATCCGAACACTACGATACAACCAGATACAGGGGTGCCGCACACTCCCTATGTTTCACCGACGAGGTACTGGACGATGAATTTCTAGAGGGATTCAAACCCGTAAACATAGAGGCATAGGACGGAACAACAGACCCTGGGGTCTGGATTGAGGACTATATCCTCCATATCCATATGGCTCGAGGAGATGATCTCCATGCCATTAAGTATTTACCCCTCAAACTCAAAGGGCCAGCTCGGCACTGGCTTAAAAGCCTCATCGAAAGCTCCATTGGAAGCTGGTAAGAGCTCGAAGACGCTTTTCGGGCAAATTTTCAAGGGACTTATGTCCGACCTCCGGACGCGGACGATTTGAGTCATATAACTCAAGAGCCCGGAGAGTCATCCCGAAAGCTTTGGAACATGTTTCTTACTAAAAAGAACCAAATAGTCGACTGTTCAAACGCTGAAGCCTTGGCAGCTTTTAAGCATAGCGTCTGTGACGAAAGGCTTGCCAGACACCTCGGCCAAGAAAAGCCAAGAACAATGGCAGCATTAACAAGCCTCATGACCCGCTTTTGTGCGGGTGAGGTTAGCTGGCTAGCCAGATGCAGCACCAGCGACCCCAGTACATCCGAAGTTAGAGATGGAAACGGGAAATAACGGTGCAACAACAAAAACAAACGCCGGAATAAAGAAGACAACACGAAGAGCACGGCAGTAAACGCCGGATTCAAAAGCTCTTGGCCATGTCAGCAAAAGCCGCCCTCTAAAGGCGCCAGAGACGAACTGTCCAGCCTAAACAAAATTCTGGACCAAGTATGTAAGATCCATAGCACCCCCGGTAAACCTGCTAATCATACCCCCAGAGAATGTTGGGTCTTCAAGCAGTCCGGCAAGCTCAACACTGTACACAAGGGGGAGGATACACCAAGCGAAGACGAGGATGAGCCTCTCAAGCAAGACACTGGGGAACAAAAGAAATTTCCACCAGAAGTCAAAACAGTAAACATGTTACACATGATAAAGAAGAAAAACAAAGCAGCACTCCCAGATAAATATGCCCAAGGGCCTATCACCGCGGAGTCCTGCCACTGGTCGTTTCAACCGATCACTTTTGACCATCGGGATTACTCAGCAAGTATCCGGCGTGCAGGATGGGCTGCCCTGGTATTAGACCCAATAATTGACGGATACCACTTTACAAGAGTCCTGATGGACGGTGGTAGCAGTTTAAACCTGATATAGCAGGATACAATCCGCAAAATGGGGATAGACCCAGCAAAAATTTGCCACAGCAACACTACCCTTAAAGGAGTAACGCCAGGCCCAGGGGCTCATTGCGTGGGCTCCTTGCTACTAGAGGTTATATTCGGCTTCCCCGATAACTTCCGTAGCGAAAATTTAACATTCCACATTGCTCCCAAACTGGCTTTCAAGCACTACTTGGACGAGAAGCTTTCGCTCGCTTTAATGCAATACCGCATTACGCTTCCCTTATGCTTAAGATGCCCGGTCCACGTGGCATCATTACAGTGAATGGAAATATTAAGCGATCCCTGCGCGCTGAAGAGAGTGCGACTGCTTGGGCAGCCGCACACTAAAAAGGGCCTCACCAGCTAAAGCATTTGATAGGTCGTCAAGACCATGGACACGGTTAGACGAGTCTGGCGCAGCTATATGTAACTCACATAGGTTTGACAAGCCACACCCCTATTACAAATACAAGGAGCTTAACGCGCGCAGACAAGTGGCAATTTTTACTCATCTTGAATTATACATGGTTTCCTCAAACCTACCTTTTCGCACGACAACTTGTCACCTAAGTTTCTCTCTTTTACAGATGACCATCATGCTAAACCCGTCCAGGATACGGCACAATGGAGACACAGGCGCAGACGTGCAGCAGGGACCTGTCCCAAGGATTCTTTTTAGATTAAGACCCTGCGTCAACCTTTTTTACTGTCTCTTGTTGATACACATCCCTCAAATTCTCAGTACAACTGAGAGGGATGCTGGCGTCTTGGCATGTGGCCACGTCAGAATAATGCACGTACCTAGACACCAGGGGCTTCTTACAAAGGGCACTATTCAGGCCTGGTTTATACCATAAAGACCGAATACCTTAGGGAGTGTTCGGCGTTGCGACTTTGTCCTTATATGCATCAGCTCTGAATCATGTCTTTGGTCAAATGTTGGGTTTGCCCGGCTCCTATGTCTTGGTACCTTATGTTCCGCTCTATCGGCTAAGGTAGCACTAGGAGAACTACTGCGATTGTGCCCCGGGTCATCAGGATGAGCACCTCAGTAGAGAAAGCCGAAAACTGACTGTCATGATATAGCGTGAGACTAGTCAACCACTCGATGACCTATCAGATTGTTAGAATTCCTCTGCCTTAACAAAGGGCTGTTTCCTGGCCAGGCATGTAAGTACCCCGAATTCGGGAGAGTGCGGAGCCAACAGGGGCTATATAGTAGCCCCACCGTCAAACTCCTATGGCTAAGTGAAAGTGTTAAAGCATTATAGTCCGGTTGCCTCGTTCGCTGCGCTATCACCTCCTTAATAGGACCAAGGCGTTGGTTTAAGTGTGAACACGCGTCTTCTGCGAACACCTTCGCATTATATGCGTGGGGGCTGAAGCCGACGACTACAATCTTTCAGGTTATACACATGTATACATAAACGGCCGCACAGGAGGCATCATATTACTTTCAGGCAAAAGTATAAACACAGCCTTAATAAATTTCATAAAAACATTGTGTTTACAATGGGAATACATGTCACTCAAACATAATATTCTTCGAGCATTGGGCCTCTATCAAACGAGCACCCTCGAGAACCTCTTCGAAATAGTGCTTGGCTGCCAATCGGCCTATGGCCGAACCCTGCGCGGCAATAATGGTAGCATCCATCTCCGCCCAGTATGCTTTAACACGGGCAAGGGCCATCCGCGAGCCTGCTATGCACGCCGAGCTCTTCATCGCATTGATGTGCGGCACTGCACCAAGGAACTGCTACACTAAGCTGAAATAGTTGTTTGGCTTCGGCTTTTCCGGCCACAACTGATCCACGATAGACCTCATGGCGAGTCTGGACAACCTATTTAGTTCGGCCCATTCGGCTAGCTGATCAGTCAATGGAAGCAGACGCTCTGGAACGTTGAATTGCGACCAGAACAGCTTGTCCACTTCACGATCTGTTTGACCTTGGAAGTATTTGGCCGCATCGGCAGCGCTCGCCGCCAAGTCCATATATGCGTCTGCCGAACTCCACAGCCGATCCAGAGGGCACACCGTGTATCTCCGAACTTCCTACGTAGCATGAAGGGCTTCCCAGCCGCAATATCTCCGGCTTCATGTAGCTCCTCCTTCTTTGCTCTCATAGCAGAGTGGGTGTCTTTGTTCGCCATCGTGGCCTTTTCAAGGTCCGTTGCCTTTGCTCGGTTTTCTTTTTCAAGGAACTGGCAACGGTTGGCAGTGTCTTTTAATTCTACAGCCATCTTGGCCATCTTCTCTTTGCTCTCGCAATGCGCGGCCTTCTCGGCTTTCAACTCTTCGACCGCCTTCAAAGCAGCCGCATTACTAATTCTTGCTTGTTCTTTGGCTCGGGCAAGTTCCGCCCGCAAGGTTTCCACGGTGGCAGCTCCATCTGCAGTCACAACATATTAAAGATACTGGCATCATGCTGCTCTTACTATGTGGCATTCACCAGAAAATAACACTTACCCTGTGCCTCATCAAGCCTCTTGTTAACAAGCTCGATGTCGGCATCCGCCGCATCCGGTTGCCACTTCAGTTCGGCAAATTCATGAGTCCGGCTAGCCAGCAGAGCTCCCACTACCTGCACATTAAAGTGGTATGGTTATTGCCTGGGACTACGATCCTCTATTTGCTACCGTCTCGGCGACAACCAGAGTCTCAGGGGCTACTATCTACACAGGGCACACCTAAAAATGTGCGGTACCATCACAAATGCACATCATTTTAAGTACCTTAAAGCCCGTTAGTAGACTCATAAAGGCATCATGCATCCCGCTTTCAGCGGATGAGATCCTTTCCATCACCGTACCCATCAATGTACAGTGTTCTTCTGAGATGGCCTCTCGCTCCAATAGCTCTCTCAGTACGTCCGACCGCATACCAGACGGTGCCGGACTCTTCTATTTGCTCTCTTCGAAAGCCGGACGCTGGGGACTTCAGGTGACTATAGGATTATCTTCTGGCCTCACCGGATCCGGAGAGGCCCTTCATGACGACACTTCAAGGTCGCCCGCTTCTTGAGCGGGGGAGTCCGGGGGAGGCGTTTCGCTCTCCATCATCTCCGGAAGAAGATCCCCCAAAGACGAGCTCTACTAAGAAGGGCTAAGATCCAAACTGCAATAAATACTTAGGTTATTTTCCTCAGAGGTAAGGTAGTATATCTCCACTATTGAAGTACTTTGTGATTACCTACAGCTCGTTGGAGGGCTGATCCCGCGCGGACTTTGTGCGGCAAGAGCACCCTCCAAGGCAGGACCCTATGTTGGAGATTTCTTCTCCCGCTTGGAAACCTTGGTTTCCAGATCTTCAGATGTAGTCCTCTTCCTTCCCCGGGGTGAGAGAATGTCCGATTCCTCCCCTCGATTATCCTCCCTCACGGAGGCGCTCGTTCCCTCGGTCAGAATAGGTAGCGATGGAGGCCCGTTTCGCCCTCATTATTCCCCCCTTTGTCTTTCTTTGAGAGCTCCGGGCGAGGTGCTAGTTCGATTATCTTTTCCAGTACCGGATTTTCCAAACCCTCAGGAAGGGGGGCCGAACACCGGATCATCTTCGCCTTTGTTATCCAGTGCTGGTCAAAGAGCGATTTCTTAGAATGACGTCGTGGTGAATAAAAGACGGTGTGTTCGGCTAATGGATTACTTACTTGGTCGGCGGTACGGTTGCTGCTCAGGCCCACGTCCTCGGTAATATCCGGACACTCTATTTGGGGTCCGAAGAATGATTTGTACATCTCCTCGTGCGTCAGGCCGAGGAAATTCTGAATAGTACGCGGCCCTTCTGGGTTGAACTCCCACATGCGGAGGGGCCGGCGTTTGCAAGGCTGGACACGACGAACCAGCATGAGTTGTGCCACCATAATCAAACTGAAATCTCCTTCGAAGAGATTTTGGATGCGGCTTTGCAGTACAGGCACGTCCTTAGAAGGACCCCAGCTCAGCCCTCTCCTAATCCATGACATCAGTTGTGGTGGAGGGCCTGAGCGGAAAGCAGGGGCAGCCACCCACTTGGCACTTCGGGGAGCTGTGATGTAAAACCACTCCTGTTGCCATAACCCGGACACCTCTGGAAAGGAACCTTTGGGCCACGGAGCTCCTATTATCTTGCTTATTAATGCGCCTCCGCACGCTGCATACTGCCCCTCGACCATCTTCGGTTCACGTCAAAGGTCTTGAGCCACAGGCCGAAGTTAGGGGTAATGTGGAGGAAGGCCTCACACACGACAATGAATGTGGAGATGTGGAGAAAGGAGTCCGGGGCTAGATCGTGGAAATCTAGCCTGTAATAAAACATCAACCCCCTAACGAAGGGATCTAGAGTGAGGCCTATTCCTCGGAGGAAGTGGAATATGAACACGACGTCTTTGTTGGGTTCAGGAGTAGGGACGACCTGCCCTCGGGCAGGCAGCCGATGTGAAACCTCGGCGGTCAGGTATCTGGCCTACCTCAACTTCTTGATGTCTTCTTTCGTAACGGAGGAGGGCATCCATCGGCCTTGAAGGCTAGATCCGGACATGATTGAAGGTCCGGAGCACCTGACCTGGGCTTTGGGTGTTAGAACTCGAGGCGGGGGAAGGATTCGATTGAGAACGGGAGGGAAAAAAGTAAAAGCCTTGTCCCTTTATAAAGAGGGTGAATATCAAACGTCCTCTCCATAGCCGTTTGGGACTTGCCTATTATCTAGGAGTCGTAGACACGGTTGGGTTACCCACGCCCGTATTGATGAGAATCCCGTGATAAGGGGACACGATCTCTGCTTTGACAAGATGTGTCAAAAAACTGCCTCGCGTTATGTGCGGGGCTAGTTAAAGGAAACGGTTCGAATAATCACCGGGCCATGTCATAATGTCGTGTTGCCAAAACAAGTCAGCAAATTAGATTTGCGGAAATATTATTCTCTCTACGGTGGTATGTGGAACTTATTTTGCAGGGTCGGACACTATCCTTGTAATCAAATTCTTCTATGATGTATTCGGAGGAGGAACCCGCCTTGCAATGCCAAAGACAATACTGCGCGCCGGACTCATCGTCATTGAAGCCTGGTTCAGGGGCTACTGAGGGAGTCCTGGATTAGGGGGTCTCCGGACAGCCGGATTATATCCTTTGGCCGGACTGTTGGACTATGAAGATACAAGATTGAAGACTTCGTCTCGTGTCCGGATAGGACTCTACTTGGCGTGGAAGGCAAGCTAGGCAATACGGATATGGATATCTCCTCCTTTGTAACCGACCTTGTGTAACCCTAACCCTCTCCGGTGTCTATATAAACTGGAGGGTTTTAGTCCGTAGGACACAACAACTACAACATACAATCATACCATAGGCTAGCTTCTAGGGTTTAGCCTCTCTGATCTCGTGGTAGATCTACTCTTGTACTACCCATATCATCAATATTAATCAAGCAGGACATAGGGTTTTACCTCCATCAAGAGGGCCCGAACCTGGGTAAAACATCGTGTTCCTTGCCTCCTGTTACCATCTACCTTAGACACATAGTTCGGGACCCCCTACCCGAGATCCGCCGGTTTTGACACCAACAGTTGCTTTCAATCTCTTCCAACCTTTTAAGGTGAAGATCACCAAATCTAGGCAGGGCCATAAGGGTAACAAGCAACAAGAGGCAAGTGAAAAGAGGCGAACAGAAAAGAGGGTGAATAAAAAGGCAAGGGTGAAGTGGGGGAGAGGAAAACGAGAGGCAAATGATAAATAATGTAATGCGAGGGATAAGAGTTGTGATCGGTACTTGGTATGTCTTGACTTGTGCGTAGATCTCCCCGGCAATGGCGCCAGAAATCCTTCTTGCTACCTCTTGAGCATGCGTTGGTTTTCCCTTGAAGAGGAAAGGGTGATGCAGCAAAGCAGTGTAAGTATTTCCCTCAGATTTTGAGAACCAAGGTATCAATCCAGTAGGAGACCACGCGCGAGTCACCTCGTACCTACACAAACAAATAAGAACCTCTCAATCCTTTCTGCAGTCCCACATAAATGTAAAAACATTGCCTGTGTGACATTTTGGTGAAACTGCACAAAACACTCTTCAGAAAAAGTGATTTGTGCAGATCACCAAAAGGTCACAATAACAACCAGGTGAAATGGACAACCCTATTTGCAAAAGGAGGTATAAAAGAAACAATTATTGTCCAATAACATGAGTTGAAGACACATACACCAACAAAAAATAAGCATATTCCATGTAATAAGGGAAAGAGAGCAGAACGGTGGTTTATCAAAAATGTTTTGAGGACGATATTGCAATATGGAAAGTACACCGGCCGAGATACATTTCAAGCAAAGAACTAAAGAAGATCCAAATTCAGGATTTTCCACATGCAGCAATGTGGGAAGATGGGTAGTGGAGGAAGGCCAGATAAAGCTGTACCTGAGGGTCGTCGGGATGTTACTAGGAGGGCGCCGACGACCGGTATCTGCCCATACTGCGGCAGCGAGCAAGTGGCGAAGGCCCTACCACGCTAGAGCTTGGTCAGAGAGAATGGCAGTACCACAGATCGGGATGTGTTGCCTCGACGTCGTCGAGAGGTGAAACGATGCACGTCCTCCCTTTCCACTGGTGGGCGGGATGCAGACGGATCACTGACCAACGGTGAGAGAGAGAGAGGCCACCACCGCCTTGTGTGAGATGGTGTGATGAGAGACAAACCCCGGCAGGCAGGCTCCATTGTATATAGTGGAGCGGATATTTCCATTTCCCCCATGACAATAGTTTTATATTCTGTACGTGCCATTGAGAAATATATAACTTTATTTAATACTGACGCGTCAAGTCGAACTTTGTTCCGTCTAGGCGTGGTACCCGACCCTCCTTCGAGTAAACAACTGCTACACGCGTCAAATTATCACGCGGGCTTCCTTTTAGTACAGAAACTAACTCCACCGTGTACCGGCGCGGGTGTGGCCGGGAACGAGACGTGAGTACGTGTGTCCTACGTGCACCTCTTTTTTAGGTGCAGATACGTACGTGGGTGGGTGTGAGAGAGATGGTTTCTCCGAAACAGAGGCAATGTGTCGATGATATCTCTATCAAAAAACGTAACATATGCAATGTGTGTGAAAGAGAGTCATGGATATATCATATATAGAGGGAGCAATCCATGAGAAGAGAGTGGAGGGATCATCGGCATGAGATATCGATAGAATCGAAAACAGGGATGATGTGTCCGGCTGCGCAATCGATAATGAGTGCCATCAAATTTGTGTTTGCCCATGTCAAAGATACAGGGCGGCTGGCCTACTGGAATTTGAGAGGGAAGAGGTGCAGTTTTTCTCCATGGCATGGATACCTACCTACAACATTCGACTATCGGTGTGTGTGGCGGGGGAGGGGCAGAGACCTAACTATAGAGAGGTAGATCGACTATTATATGTGTGGAGAAGGAGAGAGACCCAGCTATGCATATGTGTAGCAGACGAATAAGGTTGGGAGAAAGAGAAAGGTAGAGTGTCAGAGGGTTAGTGGTGGAGTGGCGTCTCACAAATGGTGGGAGGGGCCTGGTAGACAAATGGAGGGTACAAGTGCAATATCAATAAGAGAGGGCCGGGATGTATGTTTGTCTATGCACGTGCATGTGAGAGACGGACCGGTGGGTATGCAAGGATGATGAGGAGAGACGATATGGTTGTGGTAAGAATACATAACTACATAGGAAGATCAACTGTCGTGTGTCCGAGAAAGGGAGAGACATAACTAGTGGGGTAAGTCTATCGGTCCGTGGGGAAAACGAATATTAGTCGACCTGGCTATATGTAGGGAGATCGGTACGTATACATGCATGCATGTGTTAGAAGAAAATAAGGTCCGGAGAGACGGACAGGGGGGAGGTGGTGCGGCTGGGAGGTGGTGCGAGAGGCCTACCATGTCAAGGGGGGAGGAGTGTGTGAGTATGAGATCGATGAAAAGAGGGGTGGGAGTGTGCACCTGCGTGGAACCGTATTGGACATAGGGGGCATGGATGGTGAGAAGAGAAGAGGGGAAGTATGTGTTTGTGGTAGGCACACTTGGCTAGACAGGTATATTAACCGGTGTGTGCCGGAAAGAAGGAGCCGGGGGACCTACACAGACCGCGGGTGAACAACCTAAAGAGAAATAACAAAGATGCACGATGGAGGGGACGCTGAGGGATGGTGAGAGGGGGGCGGGCATGTGCATGCACGATAGAAAGTTAGCGCTAGCTAGCTACAAAGAGAAGAGGATCATGAAGGTGTAAAAGACGAACATAGATCACAATTCATTATGAAAAAGGGAATACGGATACTTGAATAAGATATCATAATGTAGAACATTGATTATAATTTGGGCTAATGCATGGATTTTGCAGCTCAGGGCTAAATACTTGTCATAATATAGGGGTGGGGCACTATACTTTGAGTGATAAACACGGTGTACGTATGGAACATGGTTTAGATTATTAATATATAGTTAGTACATCAAATGTACTATTATTTGGAATCAACATCAAGTGTATTCAAAAACTTGAATTCGAGTTCATATAGTACACATAGTTCATATCTATCTCTATAGTAATCATGTGGTGTGTTGTTAAGGTAATACACGAATGATGGTTGAAGTTGGCAACAATCATGATTGTAGATTCTTATTGAAATAGAGAAACAAATTCAAATTTAGTTCGAATTGCAGCGGTAGTATAGACATTTGGAATGCACTAAAATGTTGGTATGAGTAGGTTACATGCATTATACAGCCAGCGAAAAAATTTATTTGGACATAACATGGATTCATACTCTATTTTAAATAGCATTTGTATAGTAAAACGGGACAAGATTCTCTCTTTGTGTGGTGTGAATAGTTTTTTTGTTTTTTTCATTGAGTGATGTACGAATTGATTTGGTACGTACAAGTACAATATTACACGTTAGGATTGTCCCTAAAATTCAACCCGCACCTTGTTATATCCCGAAAATTCAGATAACGTGCTCCCAAAACTGGCGCCTTCACAACCCGCGCCTTGCTATCCCGAAATTACAATGCGCGTGAAACTCCCTCCAGCTGCCAAATCCCGACACATGAGATCCCCCTTATAACCCTAAGCCGAAAGGGCCGCTAGTTCAAATCGGAGGGGGTACTTTTGTAACACACCCTACATTTTGGAAAAGTGTGCCCTAAGTCATGGTTCCCCCCTCCCATTGCCTCCTTTTCGCCATTCGAAATCACAAGCCACCGTAACCTCTCTGCTCCAGCCGCAAAACCCCACCCTCCTTTGTCCGCCACCTCACCGCTACCCAGCCGGAGCCTCTTCCCCAACGACGTCATCCACCATCACAGCTCGACGTCCCTCATCAACCTCCCCGGATGAGGATCCGTCGTCCATCTCGTCGTCCCGCTGGTTCAGCCACCCCGACCTCCACCTCCAAGGAGCTGCTCCGACGATCGCCTCGTCTTTTGCGGCTGCTACATCCCCACAGCGCCACCTTAACCTGCTTCACTTGAAACGTAGCAAACTCACCGACTCCTCGGACGAAGCCGAGGCCAGCTTGGCGCCACCAAAGAGGTTGTACACTCATTGCATCGCACCTTCTCCTTAACTCGACCTCCCAGCGCCGACGGTGCTCCATCCCGCACCCCCATGGAGCGACTACCTTGAAGCCGGCTCCGCGGGTGACATCTCCACGGCGGCTCTCCCCCACTGCGATGCCCCTTCGGTGGCGGCATCCATACCAGCTGGATCTGCTGCTGCTGCTTCGGCTCTCGCTCGCTCTCTCGCGCTGCTGCTACTCCTGCTCCGGCTCTTGCTCGCGCTGCTACGTTGCTCTCCCCATAGCTTGTGTTGTTGCTCTGCTCCAATTTAGCTACACTTCAGTCGACTAAATCAAATTTTGGGTCAGTCGATTATCAGGGGGTGGGGGTGAGGGAGTCCTGGATTAGGGGGTCCCCGGGCATCCGGGCTATGTGACGTGGGCCGGACTGGTGGGCCGTGAAGATACAAGATAGAAGGCTTCCCCCATCCCGTGTCCGAACGGGACTCTCCTTGGCGTGGAAGGAAAGCTTGGTGAGGGAGTCCTAGATTAGGGGGTCTCCGGACAGCCGGACTATATCCTTTGGCTGGACTGTTGGACTATGAAGATACGAGATTGAAGACTTCGTCCCGTGTCCGGATGGGACTCTACTTGGCGTGGAAGGCAAGCTAGGAAATACGGATATGGATATCTCCTCCTTTGTAACCGACCTTGTGTAACCCTAGCCTCCTCCGGTGTCTATATAAACCGGAGGGTTTTAGTCCGTAGGAGAACATACAATCATACCATAGGCTAGCTTCTAGGGTTTAGCCTCTCCGATCTCGTGGTAGATCAACTCATGTAATACTCATATTATCAAGAATAATCAAGCAGGACGTAGGGTTTTACCTCCATCTAGAGGGCCCTAACCTGGGTAAAACATCGTGTCCCCTGCCTCCTGTTACCATCGACCTTAGACGCATAGTTCGGGACCGCCTACCCAAGATCCGCCGGTTTTAACACCGACATTGGTGCTTTCTTTGGGAGTTCCTCTGTGTCTTCATCATTAGGCTTTATGGTTCCTTCAATCATCGATAGTGATGCAGTCCAGGGTGAGTCTTTTCTCCCCGGATAGATCTTTGTATTCGGCGGCTTCGCACTGCGGGGCAACTTGCTTGGCCATCTAGAGCAGATCGAGATTTACGCCCCTGGCCACCAGGTCAGGTTTCGAAGCTTAAACTACACGGCCGATATCTGCGGAGACTTGATCCTCGACGGATTCAAGCCCTTGCCTAGTACGCCGCACAGTCGCGATGAGCATGATTTAACTCTACCATCGGACACTATTCAGGAGATCGCACCGGCACACGCGCCGACCCTCAATTTGAAGCCAGTTGCTCCATCCATGGACGGGTGGATAGACCCCGCCACGAAGGTCGTATCCTCAGCGGCGATCGAGCCGAGTATCGACCTTACCCTTCACGAGAGCCGTGATGGCAAACTGCCGGATCCTTCCCCGGCCACGGACTCCGAACCGCCTGCGCCCGTGCCTATCGAATCCGACTGGGCGCCGATCATGGAGTTTACCTCCGTGGATATCTTTCAGCACTCACCCTTCGGCGACATACTGAACTCATTAAGGTCTCTCTCCTTGCCAGGAGAGTCCTGGCCAAACTATGTTCGGCAGGATTGGGATGCGGATGACGAAGAAATTCGCCACCCACCCACCACCTACTTAGTAGCCACTGCCGACGATTTGACCGACATGCTCGACTTCGACTCCGAAGACATCGACGGTATGGACGATGATGCAGGAGACGAACAGGAACCACTGCCCACAGGGCACTAGACGCCCACTTCATCATATGAAGTATACATGGTGGGCACACCTAAATAAAACGACGACGAGGAACGGAAGGACGCAGCGAAGAGTTGTTCCCTTGAGAAGCAGTCAAAGCGGGGGCGCAAGCGCCACTCCAAATCCCGCCTCGGCAGAAACAGCGATCATATAGACCCAGCGTTACAGTAGGGTGAACCATCGCCCGACCACGGCAACACAGAGAATCAAACCGAACAACCCGACTCCGTCGAAGATAACAGTCCGGACGACATCACACCGGACAGGCACCCGGAGGAACAGAATGCCCATCAAAGGCTTGTTGCCACTGCGAGGAGTCTGAAAAATCAGAAGCAAAGGCTCAGGGCTGCACAAGACACACTCAGAATCAGCTGGAGTGAAGTACTCAACACTGCAACGAAGTATGGCGGTAATCGCCACACCAAGAGTGTAACACCCACGATGCGGCTATATCTCCCACGTGTCGGAGCACGACTTAGAGGCATAACCACATTGTAGGCATGTCGCAAGAGGGGTAATCTTTACACATCCCATGTACTGAATAAGAAAGAGGTACAGAGTTGGCTTACAATCGCCACTTCACACAATACATAGGAATAGCATTACATCATCCAGAATACAATCAAGGTCCGACTACCGAACCAAAATAAAGAAAGACAACCCCTAATGCAAATAGATCCCGATCGCCCCGACTGGGCTCCACTACTGATCAACTGAAAATGAAACAACACAACGAACACGATCTTCATTGAGCTCCCACTTGAGATCAGTTGTGTCATCTGCACGGGCATCGTTGGCACCTGCAACTGGTTTTGGAAGTAATCTGTGAGGCACGGGGATTCAGCAATCTCACACCCTCGTGATCAAGACTATTTAAGCTTATGGGTAGGAAAAGGGGAGTGAGGTGGAGCTGCAGCAAGCACTAGCATATATGGTGGCTAAGTTACGCAAATGAGAGCGAGAAGAGAAGCAAAGCACGGTCGTGAACTAGAAGTGATCAAGAAGTGATCCTGAAACTACTTACGTTCAAGCATAACACGAGACCGTGTTCACTTCCCGGACTCCGCCGGAAAGAGACCATCACGGCTACACACGCGGTTGATGCATTTTAGTTAAGTTAAGTGTCAAGTTTTCTACAACCGGATATTAACAAATTCCCATCTGCCCATAACCGCGGTCACGACTTTTGAAAGTTCAAAACCCTGCAGGGGTGTCCCAACTTAGCCCATCACAAGCTCTCACGGTCAACGAAGGACATCCCTTCTCCCAGGAAGACCCGATTAGACTCGGAATCCCGGTTACAAGACATTTTGACAATGGTAAAACAAGACCAGCAAGACCACCCGCTGTGCCGACAAATCCCGATAGGAGCTTCACATGTCTTGTTCTCACGGCACACCGGATAAGCTAAGCGTACAGGAGCCAACGTAACCCAAGTTGCCAAGGGATGGCCCTGCACGGTGCTCTAGTTTGGACCAACACTCAGAGGAGCACTGGCCTGGGGGGGTTAAATAAAGATGACCCTTGAGTCTGCCGAACCCAAGGGAAAAAGGCTTAGGTGGCAAATGGTAAAATCAAGGTTGGGCCTTGCTGGAGGAGTTTTATTCAAGGCGAACTGTCAAGGGGTTCCCATTATGACCCAACCGCGTAAGGAACACAAAATCAAGGAACGTAACACCGGTATGACGGAAACAAGGGCGGCAAGAGTGGAACAAAACACTAGGCATAAGGCCGAGCCTTCCACCCTTTACCAAGCATATAGATGCATTAAGTAAATAAGATATATTATGATATCCCAACAATAATCATGTTCCAACATGGAACAAACTCTAATCTTCACCTGCAACTAACAACGCTATAAGAGGGGCTAAGCAAAGCGGTAACATAGCCAAACAACGGTTTGCTAGGGCAAGGTGGGTTAGAGGTTTGACATGGCAATATGGGAGGCATGATAAAGCATGTGGTAGGTATCGCGGCATAGGCATAGCAATAGAGCGAGAAACTAGCAAGCAAAGATATAAGTGATTTCGAGGGTATGGTCATCTTGCCTGAAATCCCCCAAGGAAGAAGAACGAGTCTATGAAGAAGACAACCGGACGTAGTCGAACGGGTCCTCACAACTCCAGAACGGAACCGAAGCTAACGAGGGAAATAACCCAGAAAGAAGCAAACAACAAAGTAAACAACCATCACATAACATGGCATGATGCACAACCAAGTATGATGCATGTCCGGTTTAAATATGCATGACATGGCAAAGTGCAACAACCAAAACTACAAATTAAGTGGAGCTCAATATGCAACGGGTTGCATATTGCCGGACACCACATTTGATTATTTAGTTCTCTCTTGTTTACGTACCCAACAATATTAAATGTTCTTAACATGGCAAGGGGTGAAGCAAATGAAAACTACCTATCTAGGCATGTTTAAATGAGGTTGGAACAACAAGCAACAAGTCCGAAAAATCCTCATATGAAATTATCAATTTGGTGCAACAACAATTTTAAACATTTAAATGTTATTATCATGATGCGAATGACATGTGCAAGTTTTATTTAGTATTTATGAAAATGTTGACATGATAAGATATGAGGCATTTGTCATCATGGCGGAAACGAAAGGGGTGCCATGGCAACGACAACGGAAATGGTGCCACAGCAACATTCTGGTTCCGGTAACTCGATTGAGATGCCGGTGCAAAAGGAAAAGTGACGGGGGCGTGTCATGCAAGGATGGTGGGGTGCTCCCGGACACCGGGTCCTCACGGGTTAGCGACAAAAGAGGAGGACCGAGCAAGTGACAACTCAGGCACGGTGCAGACAACGGGTGCATCTCATACAACACATGCGAACGTTCTCGGGCGGTCGTCTCGGGGTTATACCTTCGAAGCGTGCATTATCGGAGGGGTTCGAGTTTGATGTGGTGTAGGGGGAGTAGACGTTCTGCGAAGGTAATCGAAGTACTTGTTCTCATTTCGTAGTTGTACACACTCCGTATGTGTTCGGGGTCACAACGAGGAACTTGCCGTCCGCGGGGTCTTCGAGGGTCAGCGGTAGTGGTACTCGGTCGTTTCGAAGAGGTACTTCGCGACAGTAGTGTTACGCGTTTCATAGCCGTACGGGTCATCATTAGAGGAGCTTGGCGGATTTGAATCCCTTCGAGGTTGCTGTGGTACTTGGGGTCTTCAGACTTGCTAGTCTCGACGAAACAAAGGGGTACTTGGCGATCGACAGACGTCGTGGTACTTGGGGGTAGTAGTACTTGACGTGTCCCGGATATGTAGTCCTACACGGTGTTACATGTAGCCGAACTTGAGGTGGTCTTGGCGTCGTACTTGCGGCGTTGGACAGAAACATGGCGAGGTTCATTTGCTACCCGACGTTCATGACGGAAACAAAAACTCGGGCAGGAAGTCAAAGCAAAAAATAATCAGGGATGCGGTGGCTGATTATACAGGGGGGCGAGCGATCCATGGAGGCGCTGCAGGTGCGCCAGGCTCGGCCGCTCGTTCTCAAGAAGAACGACAATAGCGGGCGGCGCTGGGACTCTGGTGACATGGAGAGACGACAGGGAAGGGCGGAACCGGTCCGTGGGCGTCAGGTGTGGCCGGAGATGGGTGAGCATGGAGAGGGGCGGCACAAATCTGAGCGCAGGATCGACGGGGTGGCACTGGGAGTTGTCGGTGGAGGAGGTTGACGGAGAGCGCTGAGGTGGAAGCGACCCGAACTGGCGGCGGGGAGCTCCAGCGGAGTAGGCAGGACAGCGGCGACAACCATGGGGGCTCCTTCTCCTGTTGGGTGACGAGGACAGGCGCAGTGCATATCGCAGGGGTGGAGACGCGGCGCTCCGGGTCGCCGGTGCGAGGGGAGAAGGGCGACGGGCGTGCGGCTCCCGGCAGAGCTCGGGCTCCCGGTGAGGAAGACGAACGGGGAGGAGGAGAGATGGGGATCGGGCGAAGGAGCGAGGCGTGTGTGTGTGCAGCGCTGCTGGCGGCGGGGCACTGTGCGGGTGTGTGTGTGTGCGCGGCGGTAGTGAGGGAATGAGAGGAGAAAGGGGATCGAGGCTAGGGAGTGGTCGGGTTAGGTTACGGGAGAAGTGGGCCTTAGTGGCCAGCCCAGTTACTGCTACTGGTTGGAGGGCCAGATGGGCTGAGGGAGGCTGCTGGGCTCTCCACTCCCTCTCTCATCTCTTCTCTATTTCCCAATTAACAAATAAACAGAGAAATAAAAAATGTAGAGAGAGATAGGAGAAGAATTTGAGCAGGGCGGTAATTTTCTTAGACTCATAAAAAGGAGCTTGATCCAAGAAAAATACAATTGGCACCGTTTGGAAGGATTGCATTCGAACACATTTGAATGTGATTCAAATAAGTTTGAATTAGGAAAACATTTTTGGAGAGTCCAAAAATGTTTGGAATTTTTGTGGAGATCGAGAAAGCGATGAAAGAAATTATGGGCAAAGTTTGGGGACCAAACTTGAAATGGGAAAAAGGCATCTGATTATTTGCAAGTGTGTCATGGTGAATTTCAAATTAAAGAAATATTTATAATATAGCTCCCTAATAATAGTAGGAGACTTTTATATGTTATAAAGAGAATTTCACCATGTGAACTCCCTCGATTTAAATGGATCAAAGATCCATGGCCTTTATTTAGTTGAGTCAAGAAAAAGAAAAAGACATGATGGTATGATGACATGATGCAATGCTGAATGCAATGAACCAAACAAATCACACGACGAAACCCGGAAACCCTGGAATGCACCTGAAGCTCCGGTCTTGGGGCGTCACAACACTCCACCACTACAAGAGGATCTCGTCCCGAGATCTAGGATGGCACTAGAGGGAAAACGGGAGAGGAAGAGAAGAGGTAAAACTAAGTTGCTTCTTTGACCAAAGAGTGAAACCAAAGAACCTTGCGAGGTTGAACAAATTGAAAGAAAGAATGCAACGAAGATGAACAAATTTGAGAACACTCCGTTAAAAAAAGAGGAACAAAGAACATTACAGGAACCTTGTAGGTTGACAGACATAAGAAAAGGGTTTCAATGGACAAGAAGTACATGCAAGCACTCCAGTTGAAACAAGATGTACAATGAACGATAAAAAATCAATTACGACATCACTCCGGTTAACAAAAGATAGAGAAGGAATAAGAATGATATAATTTGGACAGCTCCCCGACTGTAAATGGAAGGAATTGAACATGATCTTGACAAAATGGGATGTTGGGTCGAAGAGCATAACATCACAAAGCCTCCGGAAGAAATGAAAGAATGGAATGGAATGAACGGAGGGAAAACAAGATCTTGAGATAGCGCGCTTACGACAAATTATGGAACAGAGTTGTTGGAAAAAAACAACAACAAAAAGGATAAGCTTGATATGGGCTTATGGAATACATCTCAAAATTATGAGTTGAAATTCTGCCACTAACGGAAACAATGGATATGAATTGATATGAACAAGGAGACAAGAAACTATTTCACCGGGAGGATAAAAGAACAACTTGGGTCATTTATAAGCACCATAAATAGCAACAATCCTTAGGGAAATCTTTAGGTGAAATATAACCCAAGATAACTTCAATGACGAGATTGGTGGATTTAAAATATCTCATTCTTAACAACATGTGAATCATGAAACATGAACTCAAATTATCAAGAATGACATAATACCACCTCCAATGATACAAAAGAAAGAATTGCACTCCGGATTTCAAGATGAAGAATGCTTGAGCTCCTCTGAAAAGAATCTTGATGAACACTTTGAGAAGGAATTAAATCCTTTATGAACCATCATGTAGCGCCTCCATGAAGAACTCCGGTAAAAAAAAGGATAACGAAAAGAAAGAGAAGTTGAAAACACAAGGTGAAACCTTGTAATGATTTAGATGGATCTGCGTGATAATTAGAGATTGGAACTCCGAGAAAGAAAAGATGAACAAAGGAAAATCAAGAATTTATTCATCATGAACAAACTCCGAAGGAAGGAATTTATCACTTTGATGAAACAAGAATAAGAATTATGTTATGCATATCCTTCACCAATTTAATTGATGACAAGCAACGGATTTGGCATACTACTTACTCTCGTAGAAAGGATTAAGATAGATATAGCGCCAACTTGAGAAAGTCTTCAATGAACCACCGGTAGGAATTGGGAACAACAAATGAATTAATACAATAGCAATGGAAGAGAATTCTTGAACGAACCACCATAAGAATTGAACAAGAAAAGTAGCAAAAGCACAATTCACCGGGAAGAATTGGAAAATGAATGAAGATACTTGAGAGAATTTTAGATACAAGTGAAATGAAGAGATCCCGAGCTGATTAGAGAATACTTGGATGATGCACCGGTAAGCTTTGGAGAAACGAGAGCTGAAAGCTGAGAATGAATAATCCCGAAATGATGGCCTTCAGAGAATCAAACTGAAAGACTCTTGAAATGCTTCGGATGGGTGAAAAGAATTGTCACAAACAATTATGAGAGGATGGCATCAAGCTAGAACTGAGAATCTTCACGAGAACGGATATGATTGAAGAGGAACTCTTCCTCGGTCTTAAAATGTTGAGAATGATGACGAGAACCACCACTGAGAATTTTTGAGGCACTCCGGAAAGAAAATTGGAAAGGTTGAGCCAACGATAAAAAGAATTTGACCGATCTTGGAGAAACACATATGACTGATCATAATTCATTCTTACGTTAAACTTTAGGAGATTTGAGAATAGCTCCGGTAAAATTAGAAGAGTCAGGTAAGATCCTGGGAAAAGACCTGTGGGTTAGGGCCCACTCGAAAGATACACCGTTGAACGATTACTTGAAAAGGAGATAGCACTGGTTGAATTAAACGGCTTGAATGGGATAACAACCTCGAAATAGGTTGAACGGATATTGAATGACACGACGAGACTTCTAAGATATCTTCAGCACTCCCGAACAAATGAATAGCGAGAAGTGAACAATTAAGAGGTGCACCGGCATGAGAAAGCTTTGAAACGAGAAAGGATATGATCAACAACGCTTGCCTTGAATCCACCGAAGAAGATAAAAGAAACAAAGAATGTTGAACTTAAAGCTCCGTTAGTATCTTCGTGAGAATCACCGGATAAAAACATTGACAGAAAGAATGGAGAGGCTACCCATCAATAGAAGGATACTCGATTAAGTGATCTGAGTCCTTTAAGAAAAAGGGGTGGGAGGGCGGGGAAAACAAAGACAACTTGGGATGGATGAAACAAACACCGTTTAGAAACTTAGAATTGATCTTGCGGATGTTGAAAAAGATCGGAACCACTTGAAGAGAAACACACCGGTTGAAAAGGATTGACATGACAATCTCGATTATCATGAAGTATTAGTATTCACATAGAAATATGAGAACACCTCTTAGGAAAGGTATGGAATCAACACTTGACTTCGAAGCAACTCGAATACCACAACTCAAAACAAAAACAGAGGACTGGCTTGCAGAAAAAGTCGGAACAAACATATGATAGAGATTTCATTCGAAGTTTTTGTGGTGGGGCCCACACGGGCTCGATCGTACAACACCATCATGTACAAGGCAGTGCACATGACATACGAAGCGTCCACGAGTCAGCATAGCCAAGGACTCCATAGGACACAACGAGACCACTAGACATCGAACCCCAATCTCATATCATGCATCTATCGGAAAGATATCCTAAGGGCTACTTGAATTCCCACTTATAAACTCCCGAAACATTCTGGTTATGCAATCGGGTGTTGGGTGTCACATCCCTGGTTCTGACAATGTCTAGTGCTAGCATTTGGTGTTGCATCATGTTTACTTTTCAAAAAGCTGAAATGGGGACTGATAAACCCTAGCAGCAAATGAAATTCAACTAGGGTCAAAATTAAATCTTTTCAATGAACCCAAAATGCCCTTCATAAATGCCCATCATTTTGAATTGGTCTAGATCCTCTTCCAAAAATTATGCACATATTTCTAGGCCATTTTGGATTTTTGAATTAACTCATATTGTATTTGAATTGGGCCATTTAAATAATATAATTTTTTTAAATGCTCCAACAAATTTGGAATTAGGTGAGGGCCTCTGGAATAATTCATTTAGTGCCCATAACTATTTTCTGAATTTTTAAAAGTGAATTGGTTTGAAAACCAAATTTAAACAAATTTACATAAATACAAAACAGAACAAAACTAGAAATAATACAGAGAGGGAAACCTTACCAGGCGCTCACCTGCGGCCCAACAAGCCGGCCCAGTCCACTGGCCCCTGCCAGTCATCCCCTTCCTCACGCCAGGAGGACAGGGGCACGCGCCCGACACGCGCGGCCACTCGCTCGGCCACCTCTTGCCTGCTTGCCGCTGTTGGAGTCGGCCCCGAGCGCGACACAACCCCCTGGAACCCCTCGCTCTCTTCCTCGCCCTCGTTCCCCTCCTCTGTCTCGCTCTCTCACGCACGCCCGAACACACCGTCGCCGCCGTTCACTACCACTGCGTCCACCGTTCTCCCCTCGCCTCCCCGTGCTGTCCAAGACCTCCGCCGCGACGCCCTCTCCCTCCCCACCAAGCCACGCTTCGCCGGAGGCCCTGCATTGTCGTCATCTGGTCGTCTTCAACCTCGGTACCCGCCGGACGCTGTTTGTCGATTCGCCTCGCTCCGATCGCCCCCGAGCCCACTGATCTGCTCATCAACCTCCTTGTGAGCTCCGTCGCTTTTCCCCTCTCTTCCCGCATCATTTTCACCTTCTAGCCGCAGCCCCGAGATCACCCGAGGCCGCCGTCCACCATGACCGGCGAGCCCATGCTCCCGAGCTTCTCCTGCTCGTTCCAGGGGTACTGATATGCTCCTGGCGCCTCCAGGAGGCTGCCTAATCACTCCGTTGGCTCGTCCGAGCAATGCAGCCCCGCGCCCGCGCTGTCCCGAACTCCGGCCGCCGCTGTTGTCATCGCTGGCGCCGCCACAGACCACCCCAGGTCCAGTCACCACCACCATCAGATGCGCCCAACTGCAGGCGTTCCAACGCGCCTGGCCGCGCAACCTCTCGTCGCCGGAGTTGGCCGGTCGGGCGACGCCGTCGTGCTGTGCTTAGCACCGGCGTTTAGCCGTCGACGTGGCACCATCATTAGAAGTTAATGGCCCCGCTAATTAACCCACACTCTCGCTGACATGTGGGCCCCGCTGCATAACTAACCAGCTAACAAAAATAGATTAAGATTAATCTAAACACAGTGGCCCCACGCGTCGGTGTTGACCTCGCTGACGTGGCCGTTGACCGGACCCACTTGTGTGTGACACTAAATGTCATTGGGTCAGTGACTAGTGGGTCCCACTGGTCAGGTTTGACCTGGACCATGCCCCGTTGACCTGCTGACGTCATGATGATTTATCTATTTCAGAAAA
This sequence comes from Triticum dicoccoides, assembly GCF_002162155.2. Lineage (NCBI taxonomy): Eukaryota > Viridiplantae > Streptophyta > Magnoliopsida > Poales > Poaceae > Triticum > Triticum dicoccoides. The sequence goes on along the minus strand of NC_041392.1, from coordinate 311,943,381 downwards.
TATCCAAAACATTGAAAAATCGTAGAAAATAATCTATAACTCCAATGGAAATAAGTTATATATGAAAAATGATCAGAAAAATATGAAGAATGTATTTATGGCATGTTCATGTATGTTTGAGCCAGTTAACATCACTGTTTAGGACAAACTATGTAAATGGCATTTGATTTTTCACATATGAAGTTTGAATTCGAACCTTGGGTTCAAACCAACTTCATATAATCGGGACTCTAGTTGCATTAGCTCAAACACAAGCATATTGCCATGTCATGATCATGCATCATATTGTTGCATTGCATTGATTGTGTCCTTCTCTATTGCCGGTAACCATCCCCTCTCAGTAGGCGATGTTTCCGACGACGCGATCGATGACACTGATGAAGAGCTATATTATCTTCAGAAGTGCCTGGCAAGCAAAACCCCCTTGTTCATTCTGATACAATCCCACTCTCTCGCTCCTGCTCTCTTTTACTGCATTAGGACAACATCGATTCAACTGTTCCATGCTGCAGTAGTTGAACCCCTTTTCCTCTGCATGACCTGTCATTGCCACAATAAATAGATGAAACCCACTAGCATCAGTAGGATTTGTTTGAGCCCTGATGTGCCTACTCATTCATGCTTGTTTGTCATGCCTGCTATTGCTTAGAGTTGTGTCAGGTCTGATTCATCGGGGGTGAATTGGAAAGTTGTGAACATGTCCTACTATTGAGAGCTAAGTGTGTGAACACGATTTGGTAAAGGTAGCAGTGAGAGGCCATGTAGGAGTACATGGTGGGTTGTCTCATTGAAAGCGCCCTCAGGAATTGAGTTCTGTGTTTGTGATCCATGAACAGTTACTACCACACATTGGGCTCCGGGCGTTCCAAGCTCTCTCGACTTATTAATCAACTTGATCTCTGTCCAGGAGTTGCAACTATCTTCTGGTGTTTGTAGGTATTGTTAGTAGTCTACCAAGTGGCACCCGGATGGTGGGATTGGGACAGACTAGGCACAGTGGCACGGTGTACCAAGTGGCACCCGGATGGTGGGCTTGGGAACCCTGCTCACATCGTTTGGGGCCGTGAGTGACACCCCTGCCGGATCTCCTTGCGGATGGAACCCGAATAGGCGATAAACCTGGATGAGAGACTTGTGTGGTTAGTCAGGTCGTGGCCGACTCCCTCGCTAGGTGTGACGCCCGGGTAATCATGCTACATTAATCCCATGTTAATGATGCCACGTCACCTCGGTTATTGTTGATAATTCCATGTTAGATCGAAACGGATTCAAATTCTAAATTTGAATTAAAGTTAAACTATTAAAGTTTTCAAAAGTCAAAACTAAAATGTTCGATGTGTTGAAAATATTCCCTAACTATTTGTCATGATGAAACCATGTTTTTATATAAGGCCTATATTTTTTTTAAATGAGCTAAAACAGTAGAGAAAATAAAGAAAAAGGAAAACAATAAAAACAGAAAACAAAACTACAAAAAAAAAGAGAGAAGAGGCCCCCCTGGCCAACTGGGCCAGACGGCCCAGCTGGCCATCCAACCAGACCGGCCCAAACCCCCCTCCATATCCCCTCTAGGGAAAACCCTAACTCCCCCGACCGCACCCCCCACTCCCCACGACTCTCCCCTCCCCCTCCCGATCCGATCTGGATCGGGGGCTTGATCGCCGCCGCCAAGAC